>NW_027555699.1:0-31192 GCF_003287225.1 Phascolarctos cinereus | reverse complement strand
GTTTAGAAGTGACACAGGGTCTCAAATTTGATTTCTATGTAAGTATATAGTAAAAGTATTTATTATTAAGATTGTAAAATAGGATTAAGATTAGTTAGTAAAATAGGGTTAGAGTTAGTAAGTCCCACTAGGTAAGAAAAACATGCTTGAGTCTCAATGGGTATCGAATCTTGTCACAATCAATCATCACAGTCAGGGGAACCGCGTACAACTGCATCACATGGGTTGGGAAGTTCCAGTTTTCAGCTTCTAGAGTCCCAAGGGGAAAATCCTGGGCATCTCGGGGGAGACTCCCAAGATAACTCAGGAATACCTGTCTTTAGGAGTTCCTTCTAACAAAGAATGCAGTTTGCCAAAAATATGTGATTTGTGTGAAAGGAGCTGCCTTCAAAACTATCCTGGAGAGTATTCCTGTTTATGAATATACAGTTCCTGGAGGGGTGCCCGGCCCTTCCTAGGAGTAAATCCCACAAACAATCTTTCAACATCTAGCTAGGAATAAGATTCACATGAAAAAAGAGCCAGGGTCCAATTGCAGGCCTACTGAGCAAGGGCAGAATGTCTATTTTCAATTCATTCATCACAGCTCCCGGAAGTAGCTTGAGGCTTTGATGTCTGTTTTAAGGCCCCCAAAATTTATCCAGCCCGAGGCTGAACTGAACAGGGTGGCCTTCCAAAATGATCTAGCCCTGAACATGCACAGCCAACTTGGGGTTTGGAGTTCCCCTGAGCACCTTTTCTTCTTTGGAGATTAACTCCCAGGGGGCCCATCTACCCCAGGTGTAGATTCTCTTCCTCCCCTCTTGCTCTGGCCTCTGACCTCACAATTCTACAGAAACTGCTCTCTCCAAAGTCACTAGGAATCTCTTAATGGCCTTTTGTTCAGTCCCCATTTTCCTCAATCCCTCCTTGGCCTCACCTCTGCCCAACCTCACCTCTGCAGTATTTCTTGTTTACTTCACCTCTAGTGTTTCTCCCCTTCAGCATCTCTGGTGAGTTTCACCTCTGCATCACCTCTGCAGCATCTCTCCAAAATGCTCCCTTTTCTCCTCTGACTGTAAGTAATCTCCTTCTTAAAAATTGTCTTACAAAATTGTAGTACTGGAAGTGAATGCTACTATTCTTTGTTATTGTTATTGAGACATTTTCCATGGTGTCTGAGGCCAGATTTGAACTCTGCCAGATGAGTCTTCCTGACTCCAGGCCAGGCACTCTGTGCACCATGGTGCCCCCTAGCTGCCCTTAGTATCCTTTTAACAATGACAGGAAGAATGGGAGGAGCATGGGAAGACTTGTAGGAGTCACAGAGTGAAGCAAGCAGAACCATGTCTCCCACAGGGGGAATGAAAGTGAGCAGCGTGGGACTCACGTGGGAGAAGAGGAGAAAATATACCAGAAGTATGCTTCCCCCAACCAGCGATTCTTTTCGTTTCTTTCTTATCTTTCTAAGAAAGCAGTGGTTTGCTGGGCAGGCACGTATCCCTAGAAACCACTTTTGTGGATGCTTTTATGCTTTCCCTGTTGTTTCCCTCTCATCCAGGGCAGAGCACCCTTGTAGCCAAACAGAGACTCACAGCCCCCGCTGTCTTCCAGGAAGGAGAGGAATGTTTTACCAACTGTCGTTCAGAGCATGGATTGGTCTCTGCTTTGATCTTTGTTCTGATCCTGTTTCATATTGTTTTCTTTTTGTTGACTCTTCTTTTGGCTTCCATTTTTTTTCCCGCTTTGGTAGAGAAGAACTTCTGTTTATGAGAATTAAAGTTCTTCACTTTCTCTTTGACATCTTTGGGATCCAAGTGTTTTTCCCAGGATCAAAGGGCATCTATATGAACAGCATTTACAAAATGCTGATTAAAATAGAGGGACCAGGTCCTGGCTTCACCCACAGCGTTTCTGTGCTCCTTTCTTGTCATGGCCCAGCCCTTCTAAAGCCAGATACTGGGGCTCTTTGGGGGCCAGGCCAGGCTAGGCTGCCCAGAGAATGGTCCTCCCTGGCTGTGCAGTGCCCAGGTCCAAGGCCTCAAGGCAGCTCTGACCAGACAAGGAGTGAGAACTCTGGGCAGCCATTAGTGTTTTGTTGTTGGCAGCTCAGTCACGGCCAACCAGAGCCTCTGGTCTAAGCTCTTGGGCCCCCTGACAGCCTGGCTGGGTTGTGGGGCTCATTCTGGACAATCTCAGGAAGGCATGAGGAAACCTGTATTTACCGCAGTGTTCAGCGACAGATGCTGTCGTCCTCCAAGATCCTGGCTTGGCTGCCTGGCTTGGGAGAAACTCATGCCCTTGGAATATTCCAGCGGATAGTACCTAGCAACCTTCAGAGTTCCAGCAACAGAAGGCCAGCTACTGGCCATGGATTTAGGATGCTTTGTGGCAGGTTTTGTTTTTCTGTTTTTTTAAAATTGTAGATAAGCTACTTGGTGGATGTATGTTACCCACACCAGGAAGTCTGTTGTCCTTGCAGGCTTTGATCAAGGCTCCATAGCCTTGAAACCTTTTCCTTCTAGCTTCTACAGTGGCAAGCCACAGAACAATAGCAGGCGTGCCATCTCTGCCCTCTCTAAGACCTACTGTGCTTGGGTCAAACAGCAGGCAGAGGTAGGTAGCCTTCTCTGAGCAGTTCTCTGGGCAGAAAATGAGGGCTCAGGAGGTGGTTTTGTCTTGTCCAACATATGACGTTGAAGCAAGGGGACTGGTTTTTAGGTGTGAGGTAGATGAGGGAGGGGCTCAGCAGGCTCTAGAGTGGAGTCTGTGTTCATTTTAGGACTCTGCTTTGCTGTGGCCTGTTTGCTTTTCCCTTTATCCCCACTTTACCCTGGTGTCCTTATACCCGTAAAACTGCTAAAAGATAGGGTGTTGTGACCTTCCCTCTCTTTACCTTGATCGCACAGCTTGAGCCGCCAAAAACCTTCTTTCCAAAGTAAATCGGTGTGCTATAGTAAATGCACCAGAGCAGAAAGTCGCTCTTGTCCTTTGGAAAGTATCAGTGATCCCAAGGTGTACTGTGATACCAGTTGTTAGGGCCACTCTTAATTTTTATCACCTTCATGATATTCTAAAGCTTTTCATGAAGTAAATGAAGTATGACCTGCTGGAAACCACAAAGACAAAAACCAATCTGAAAGTTTCTCCACTTCCCTTGTCTTTATTTTCTACCTGGCAGTTGTTATTCTCCCACTTCTGAGCAGGGCCTGCTCTTGCTCTGGGCATTCCCAGGATAGGTGGGAAAGTGAAATCTGCCTATGAGAAGATGTCACCCATTCTGTTGCTAAGTCCTCTTCAGCCCTGTTCTCTTTCTGGTCCTTCTCTTCCTTGTTGGCATTTGGATTGGTGACCTCTACCTCCCATTCACTACTCTTTTCACACTGAATCCTTCAGACATTCATCATCTGCTCACTTTGTGTTCCCTTGGTGTCAGCACTGGGCTGTAAGATGCAAGGGCATCACATGCCCCAAACAGCTGGTCTGAGAAAGCTCTGTTGAGGACTAGAGGCTTGAGAAACTGTCAGAATTCACAACGGATTGTCAAATGGATCGTAAGTGCACAGGGCTGGCTCCTGTGCACCTGTTGACTGAGGTTTGAAAAATGCAACATCAACATGGCGAGACAAGATTCTGAATATGGAATTGCTTCAACTGTACTGAACATCACCACTCTGATCCAGGCTTGGATAGAGGCACATGTGAGTGTTGAACGGGTCTTCAGGGTGCTCCATAAGGCATGTGGGTGGGGCCTGGCTCACTTGTGGGAACCAGTGACCAACAAGACCGTTCTTCAGAGGCCTCCTGGGAGCTTGGGGGAGCCAGGAGGGAGCTGGGAGCTGGGGGGAGAGTGCTAGGAGGTGCACTCAGCCCAGCACGTAGAAAAACGTTTGTGCAAAACTATTTCCTTTTTTGCACTGAAAGAAGAGCCAGATCCGTAGGAGGACTGGGATCTGTCTGGATGAAGAGTTCCTGGGCAAAGAAAGTAGCCCCTGGGGATGGAGGGACAGCCAGCCCAAGACATGTGTGAGTTACCATGATGGCTCAGGCTGTTCCCAAGACCCTGCAGGAGCCTGGAAAGGTTTCCTTCCTACTGCCTTCTCCTGCCTACACGCCCCTGCCTTATGTGATGGACTCTGCAGCTTCTAATGCTTGGGAGAGGAAGCCTAGAGAAGGAGCCATGTCAGAAGAAATACTGCCTGATATTCCCATGACAACCTCATCTCCCCAGGCCCCACTTTTTCCATCTGTCAGATGAGGGCCTTGAACTCAGTGATCCTGGAGGCTTCTTCTAGCTCAGAAGTGTTGATCCCTTGAACATAACAAGTCACAAAAGTGGTGTTGTAGCAGCTGAAACCAATCTGGAGATGATTGGTGCTGTCTCTTATCTCTTGCCTCAAGTGAAACCTTTGACTTTCTAGGATTGGTCACATGGTATAGAATGTGACTTTGGTCTTTATTTAATGAGGGTGGTCCTGGTCTTATTTGGTGTTTTTCTCCATTTTTATAAAAGGATGGAGAGTCTTCTATTTGGGACTAAATGGAAGGGGCTGTGACAGTTGTTTTCTGGGGTTCTCCTACCCCAGTGACTGCTAGGTGGGTCTTGAGAAGTCTGCTCGCTATCACCACCAGAGGAAGAAAACTTGGGGCAGAGATATTTCTGAAAGAGCTGGGCCCCTGGCCCAGACTCTCCCCCTGCATTTACTTCAAAGAGACTTCTCTGGTGTCTTCCACCCTATACCTGTACCTATCCTCCAATGCATATCCATGCACCTGTACTGGCTTGTAAGGGGATTAAGGGCTAGAGACAGTAGAGAAATCATTTCATGGTGGCAATTCCCTGAGGCTGGGACTGCCTTTTACCCTTTTGTAACCCCAGTGCTTTTCCCAGGGCCTGGCACCTATTAAGTGCTTTTTAAATGTTGATTGATTTCCACATAGAAACAGAGTGGACCTTCATTCTAAAGGCTGAAGGTTAGGGGAGAGTTTCTTAGCCTCACAGAGCTCTAATCTGTAATAAGTGATTGGATCAGTGGTAGGTTTCACAAAGTTTTAAGAACATGGCCTCTTGTAACCCTTCCCTCTCCTCTTGACTGAGGGCTCGTTCTCCATCACTGAACTCTTATTCTTCACCTTCTGCACATCTTGAGCCCTTTGACACTATCACCCATTCTTTCCTTTTTTCCCCAGGCTCTGATGAGAAGCAACTCTTCTCAGCAGACCAACTGTTGCTCTCTTTCTTCCCTGTCTCTGCAGCATTTTGTTCCCTCACTTATCTCTGCCCTGGCCCTGCTTTCTTCAGTCTTTCCCTAGACACTCATCCCTTCTTTGCTTTGCACAGATATGCCCCCCTCTTTTTGTTTGATCTTCCCATCTCTTCAGAGACCATCCTTCTATGTCTCTCCTCTCTCTCACTGCCAATCCCCAGAAAGGTTCTTGCTATTCATGACCTACATCTCTTATCTCCCTCATGGGTCACCCCTCTGCAGTCTGACTTCTTTCACTCATCTGTAACCTAGAGCTCCATAGCAGCCAGCCCTTTCTCGGTCCTCATCGTCACTCACACTGTCAGCCCCATCTGCGCCTTCCTCCTGGGCCTTCTCTCTCCTTGTTCTCCTGCTTGTCGAGCTACTTCTCAGCCTCATTTACTTGCTTGTCCCCCACCTCAGAGAGCCAAGGCTCTGCCCTGTGTCCCCCCTCCCCCAACTCTGTCACTCTCTGTCTTTCTCTCCTCAGCCAATAACAAATGCCTGGGGATGGACTGATTCTCACTTCCTCACTCTCCCTCTACTGATTGACCCAATCTGCTGCCAAATCTTAGGCTTTCACTGCCTTCATCTCTCATCTTTTTTTCCTTTGAATTCTCACACAGCCATCACCCTGGTTCAGATCTTTCTCTCTTCTTACTTGAGCTATTGTAAAAGTCTCCTGCTTGGCTTCCCTCCCTCCTGTCCAGCCCCTGGAGGCACAGCTGCCAAAGAGAACTTCCTAAAGTGAAATTTGCCCATGTCACTCCTCAAGAAATTCCAATGACTCCCTGTGAACTTTCTGATCTTTTAGAAACCTTCCATGTAGCTCTGAGGGCTCCTGCCAGCCTCATTTTGTGTCGTTCCTCTTCCACCATGCTACCCTCCTTCCTGACAGGCATCTTTACTATTCCTTTCCCATAGCAGGCCATCTCTTCTGTCTGTTTCTTTAGACTCTTTATCCCTCCTGTCTGGAATATTCTTCCTTTCCTCTACCTCTTGGCAGCCCAAGCTTTCTTCAAAATTCCCACAGAGGCCTCTAGGAGAAGGCCGTGCCCCTTAGCTGCTAATGCTGTGCTTCCCGTTGTCTTCTATCTAATTTTTATCCTACGTAGACCAACGTACATGTGTAGGACATCCATGCCTACGAATGTACATACGATCTCCTCTCCTGCACTGGAATGGAAGCTCCAGGGAAGGCAGTGTTAGAGGTATTCCTAGTATGTGCCTAGCACATAGTAGGTGCTCAATACTTATTGTCATTGGATTACATTGTTTGTCTTGAAGAGTCCCATTTGGACAAGTTCGTTTTCAGCCTTTGCTCTGTGGTAGAGTTACAGGTGCCCCGTCTTCATTAGGTGGTGCCCTAAAGGCAGAACTTCACATTGGACATATGGTCATGAGAGGCCAGTGTAGCATCCCAGTCCTCACCCTGTCTGACTCATCAGCTTCTTGACTTCTGAGGGCTTGTGCCCTCGAGGGTGTCAGGTGTCCATCCCGTGGCACTGAGCACAGCCACCTGGTGGGTCTCTCATGCGTGTCCTTATTCCTATCCGTCGTTTGGAGAAGAGCTGTTGAGCTGGTTTGAAACTGGCCTAACATTTCAGGGTCATGTAAGTAATCTTCTGAAAAATGTCTTACGAAATTGTGGTACCCCAATGGAAGTGAATGTTATTATTCCTTATTGTTGTTGTCGAGTCATTTTCCATGGTGTCTGAGGCCAGTTTTGACCTCAGCAAAATGAGTCTTCCTGACTCCAGGCTAGGCACTGTGTGTACCATGGTACCCCTCTAGCCTTTCGTATTCTGTTAAAAATGACAGCTAGGAAGAATGGGAGGACCATGAGAAGACTTGTAGGAGTCACAAACTGAAGCAAGCAGAACCATGTCTCCCACAGTGGGACACCCATGAGAGAAGCGGGAGCCACGTGCTTTTTACAACCAAGGACACTTTTGTTCTCTTTCTTCTCTTTCTAAGAAGCAGTGGTTTGCTGGGCAGGCACACATCACTGGAAACCACTTTTGTGGATGATTTTATGCTGTCCCTGTTGTTCCCTCTCATCCCCTGTACCTGCCAAAGCAGAGCACACTTGTAGCTTCACAGAGACCCACAGTGTATGCCTCATTCCACACCCACAGCCACCACTCTTTTCCAGAAGGGAGAGGGATGTTTCACCAACAGTACTTCAGAGCGTGGATTGGCCTCTCCTTTGTTCCTATCATGTTTCACATTGTTTTCTTTGTGTTTACTCTTCTCTTGGTTCTCCTTTTTTGGCTATGTATCTGTAAAAGTCTTCTTTGCTTTCTCCATGTTTTTCATATTTACGGTATTAACGTAGTTTAGTAAATTTATAGACGGTAGCTTGCTCAGACATTCCTAAATCAGTGGGCATTCCTTTGGTTTCCGTTGGTGTTGGTGTGGTGTTGGTGTGGTGTTGTAACAGAAAAGTACTGCTGTTTATTAGAATTAAAATTCTTTACTTTGTCTTTGACATCCTTGGGATCAAAGTGATATCCCAGCATCAAGGGGCATATATATGACCAGCATTTTCCAATTGCTTTTTAAAATGGAGGGACCAGAGCATGGCTTTATGCACACGGTGCCTATGCTTCTGTCTTCCCATGGCCCCTCTGAAGAGGATCGTTTCTGCCATCTCTCTTATTTGGGCCAGGCAGAGTTTCCCACCACAGCAGGTCTCTGCACCAGTGGCTGAGAATGGCCTGGGATTATGTGCAGGCCAGTTTAAGGCCCCTCCCTGGCCAAATAAGCTCAAACCAGGGGTCATAGTCTGAGCTGAGCAGGGTAACTCCCTCTGGCAATGAGAGCCCTGAAGTAAAAGGTGAAGCTTCCAGGTTGTTTGAACTGCAGTTTCTCTCACTACTGCTTTTTGTCTCTTTGGGGGGTGGGGGTAGTACATTTGTGTCCATTCCTACTGTCTCTTCTCTCTTTTGCTCTCCATCTCCTGGATGAGAAGAACAAGTTGTTCTTGTCGCTTTGATCATGAGGGAATCAGGAGAGTGGAGTGGGTACAGAAGAAAAGAAGATGTAGCTGCTCAAGTTGAGACTAGAATACAATGCCCTGTGAGGAAGCCATCTCCCCTCTTGGAACCTCAGTTTCCTCTTCTGTTACATGGAACAAATGATACTTGTACTGTTTGGCTCATAAGCTTGTAGAGAAAGTGGAAAAGAAGGCAGAAAAGCCTTTCTCTGCTAGGCCCATAGGAGCTTTCCTGGCTCTTGAAGGGGTGGGCCTTTTAAGGTGGGGCCCCAGAATGCCCCCCCTTTGAGGCAGAACCATGAGCTCCAGACCCAACAAGACATATTATTGCAGCAGAATTGTGCTTGGAAGCCATCACTAACTCTTCAAGGGACAGGTTTTCGAAATGATTGGTGTGGGTCCTTGAGTGTCTCCTCACAGCCAGTGAAATGAGTTCCCAAGCTGCAGTTGTCCAACCCTTCTGAAACCAGATGCTGCGGCTCTTCCTATGGTCATCCCTGGGTGGTAATGCCCAGGTGCAGGGCTTCAAGACGGCCGCCATCAGACAGGGAGTGAGAAGTCTGGGAGAACACAATCCTTTTGTCATTGGCAACTCAGTCTGTGTCAACCAGAGCCTCTGCTCTAGGCCCTTGGGCCCCCTGGCAGCCTGGCTGGGTTGTGGGGCTTATTCTGCACAATCTCAGGAAGGAATGAGGCAAGCCTGCATTTCCCCCAGTGTGCAGTGAGAGATGCTGTCATCCTGCAAGGCTCTGTCTTGGCTGCCTGGCTTGGGAGGATCTTGTGCCTTTGGAATATTCCAGAGGACTGTGCCTAGCCACATTCAGACTTCCAGTCACAGAAGGCCAGGTGCCACAGTACTGGCTACATTCCCAATATGCTGGGGTGAGTGGGAAGATGGAGCCTGTGCTCATATTTTTATTGTATTTATTCAGCTAGGCTACTTGGTGAATGACCCATGCCAAGAAGTCTGCTGTCCTTGCAGACCATCAAACCTATGCCTTCTGACTTCTGCACTGGTAAGGCATAGTACAATAGCAGGTCTGCCATCTCTGCCCTCTCTGATACCCACAATGTTTGGGGCAAACAGCAGGAAGAACCAGTTAGCCTTGCTGGGGTAGTTCTCTGGACAGAAAATGGGGAATGGGGGGGAAGAGTCAAGATAGCTGAGTAAAAGCAATGACTTGCTTAAGCTCTCCCCCAAACCCTTCCAAGTACCTGTAAAAATGTCTCTAAACAAATTCTAAAGCAGCAGAACCCACCAAAAGACAGAGTAAAACCAATTTCCAGCCCAAGACAACCTGGATGGTTGATTGGAAAGGTCTATTGCATCGGGCAGGGAGAGAAACACAGTTCTGTGTGAGGGCACAGGCAAAATAGGCTTCAGTGAAACTGGAACAGGTCTCAGGGGAGTGAATCATGGGCAGCCGTGATGGTCTGCAGACTTCTCAACCCACAAGTGCCACAGATAACTTAGAAAATCACTAAGAAAGGTCTGTGACTGTGGTAAGAGAGAAGCTTGGTCCCAAGGCCAGCCCCAGTCCTGGCACAGCCCCAGAGTGACTGCTGCTTCCAGAAATTTTGGCACAAGACTAGAAATAAAGTGGCTGATCAGAGGGGCCTTACAAGGTTCTCCTTGCTGCTGGAGGATTCCCTGCTTTGCCTAAGCCTGGATCTGGGTCCCAGTTCGGCGTGGCAGTCCTGGGGTGAGGAGGAGTGCTGGTGTGGTTAAGCTTGTAGTGGTGGTGAAGAAAAACTCCTCCTCACAGTTCCAAGGCAGAACAGAGTGCTTGTGCTCACTCATAGATGAGAGCACAGGCCAGGAAAGGAGTAGACAGCTCACCCCTTATCATACCACCTTGGAAGAACTTAAAATTTACAAGTCCCTAGAAGTACCTCTGCAAATAGCTGCACAAAACCCCTGAAGCTTGGGACAGTACATTCTTCACACTGGAAGCAGACCCCTACCTTAACAAAGAGTTTATAACTCAAACAATTGGCTGGGATCGTGAGCAAACCTTGCAAAAACAAGTCAGACCATAGAGTCTTTGGTGACAAAGAAGATCAAAACATACAACTAGAAGAAGACAACAAAGTCAAAGCTCCTACATCCAAAGCCTCCAAGAAAAATAGGAATTGGTCCCAGGCCGTGAAAGAGCTCAAAAAGGATTTTGAGAACAAGTAAGAGAAGTAAAGGAAAACCTAGGAAGAGAAATGAGAGTGATGCCAGAAAATCATGAAAAACTGGTCAATAGCTTGCTAAAGGAGACCCCCAAAAATACTGAACAAAATAATACCTTAAAAAATAGTCTAACCAAAATGGCAAAAGAGGTCCCAAAACCCAATGAGGACAAGAATGCCTTAAAAGCAAATTTTGCCAAATGGAAAAGGAAGTCTAAAAGCTTACTGAAGAAAATACTTCCTCAAAAATTGGACTAGAACAACTGGAAGCTAGTGACTTCATGAGAAATCAAGACACTGTAAAACAAATGCAAAAGAATGAAACATTAGAAGACAATGTGAAACATCTCATTGGAAAAACCACTGACCTAGAAAATAGATCCAGGAGAGAGAATTTAAAAATGATTGGAGTATCTGAAAGCCACAATCAAAAAATGAGCCTAGATATCATCTCTCAAGAAATTATCAAGGAAAATTGTCTTCATATTTTAGAACCAGAGGGCAAAATAGGCATTGAAGGATCTCCTAAAAGAAATCCCCAAAGGAATACTTCTAGGAATATTATAGCCAAATTCCAGAATTCCCAGGTCAAGGAGAAAATATTGCAAGCAGCCAGAAAGAAACACTTCAAGTATTGTGCAAACACAATCAGGATAGCATAAGATTTAGCAGTTTCTACATGAAGGGACCTCAGGACTTGCAATATAAAATTCCAGAAGGCAAAGGAGAGAGGATTACTACCAAGAATCACCTACCTAGTCAAACTAAGTATAATCCTTTGAGGGGCCAAAATGCCTATTCAGTGAAACAGAGGGCTTTCAAGCATTCTTGACGAAAAGCCCAGAGCTGGATAGAAAATTTGACTTTCAAATACAACACTGGAGAGAAACATGAAGAGGTAAACAGGAAAGAGAAATCATAAGGGACTTGTTAAGGTTGAACTGTTTACATTCCTGCATGGAAAGATGATATTTGTACCTCATGAGACCTTTGTCAGTATTAGGGTAGTTGGAGGGAGAAATTCTATGTATGTAGATAGATAAATAGATACACAAATAAAGGGCACAGAGTGAGTTGAAGATGAAGAGGTGATATCTAGAGAATAGAAGAAAGGGTGAGAGAGGATTATACTGGGAGGAGAAAGGGAGGTATAATGGGGTAAAATATCTGACACAAACAGACAAGAAAAAGCTTTTACAGTGGAGGGGAAGTGGGGGAAGGTGAGAGGGAATGAGTGAATCTTATTCTCAGAAGATTTGGCTTCAGTAGGGAATAACATACACACTTAACTGGGTATGGAAATCTTATCTTACCCTACAGGAAAATAGGGGGAAAGGGGACAAGAGAACAGGAAGATAATAGAGGGGAGGGCAGATTGGAGGAGGGGGTAATCAGAAGCAAACACTTCTGAGGAGGGATAGGGTCAAAATATAGAATAAATGTGGAGCGGGATAGGATGAAGGGAAATATACTTAGTTTTTCACAACATGACTACTGTGGAAGTGTTTTGCTTGACTACACATGTATAACCTTTCTGAAGTTGCTTGCCTTCTCAATGAAGGTGGCTTTGGAGGGAGGAAGGGAGGAAGTTCTGGAATCCAAAGTTTTAAAAACAAACATTAAAAACAAATTGTTTTCACATGCAACTGGGAAATAAGATATACAGGAAATGGGCTACAGAAATTTATCCTGACCTACAGGAAAATTGAAGGGGGAACGGGATAAGAGATAGGGGGAGAGATAGAAGGGAGGGCAGATTAGGATAAGGGGTATTCAGAATGCATGCCATCTTGGCTTGCAGGGACAGGATGGGGACAACATTTGGAACTCAAAATCTTGAAGTGAATGTTGGAAATTAAAAATTCATTATTTTAAGAAAACAACAAAAAAATAAAAAACCAGCTCAGATGATACCCCATGTGTGAAACCTTTCCAAATGCCCTCAGTTAAGAACATTCTCTCCCTTCTGAAATTGCTTTGTATTACTTGTGTTTGTCTGTGTACATGTTATAGTTCCTCCTTCTGGTCTCATAAAAGCACCTTGAAAAACAGGACTTGAGTTTTTGTTTTGTTTTGTTTTTTCCTTTGTATCCCCATTAGGTAGCATAATGCTTTAAATGTGGTAGGACTTCACAGGTGTTTGTTGAATTGAATTGACTTTGGCTGTAAGAAACTTTCAATATCTGACATCCTGGAATATTATTAGAAATAACAGAACACTCAGAAATAGTCTGAGATACCTGGATGAATTGTGCTATGTCAATAAAGATATTTTAATATATGAAAAGAAAAAGAAAATGGGAGATCGGGAGGTGATTTTGTCTTGTCCAACATGTGACCATGAAGCAAGAGGCCTGGTTTTCAGGTGTGTTGCAGATGGTTGAAGGGTTTGGCAGGCACTAGAGTAGAGTCCATGTTCATTTTAGAACTCTGGTTTGTTAGTGCCTGTTTGGTTTCTTTTGAGTATCTCCTGAAGGCAGGAGATAATTTAATTTCCCTCCAATAATGATATTGGCATTAATCCTAGGAGGAAAATTCATTTCTAAAGTAACTTGGTTTGCCATAATAAATGTTCCAGGGTAGAAATTCACTCTTGTCCTTTGGAAAGGATCAGTGATCCTAAGATTTATTCTGATACCAGTTGTTAGGGCCACACTTAATTTTTATAAGATTCATGGTAGTCTAAAGCTTTCCATGAAGTACATGCAATATAGCCTAGCTGGAAACCATGTAGACAAAAACTGATCTGGAATTTTCTGTTTCCCTTGTCTTCGCCTTCTACCCAGCAGCTGGTAATGTCCCACAACCCACCCAGGGCCCGCTGTTGCTCTTTCTTATGGTATAGGTTGCTACTTTCTGAGCATAGATTAGAAGATGGCTCAAGAACATTTTCTTGGAAGGTGAGCCTTAAATTCTTTACACCAGCACCTCCCAGAGAGTAGTCCCTTTGTTCAGAAAATGACTGAACTCCTACACTGAGTGGACCTCTATATTTCTCCTTTTCCTCAGTATCACTTGAGTTATTTGTCAGATTAAGGGATGCTTCCTATAATTGTTAGGTTTACTCTTCGAAGCCATCTACTGGTTCTTCATCTTGTAGTTTCTCTATAGGCTGATCAGCAATTTGTTTTCCTTTCATAAATTCATAAATCTCTGAAACTAATTGCACAAAACCCTCAGAACTTGGGACAGTACATTCTGCACACTGGATGCAGATGCTTTACCTTAAAAAAAGAGTTTAATACTCACGTAATTGCCTGGGATCATGAGCAAACTGTGCAAAAAATGTCAGACCATAGAATCTCTTTTTTTGGTGGCAAAGAAGATGAAAACCTACAACCCGAAGAAGACAACAATGTCAAAGTTCCTACTCCATAGCCACCAAGAAAAATAGAAATCGGTGCCAGGCCATGGAAGAATTCAACAAGAATTTTGAGAAGCAAGTAAGAGAAGTAGAGGAAAAACTGGGAAGAGTAATAAAAGTGATGCAAGAAAATCATAAAACACTAGTCAGCAGTTTGCTAAAGTAGACCCAAAAAGACCTGAAGAAAATAACACTTTAAAAAATAGACAAACCCAAATGGCAAAAGAGGCCCAAGAAGCCAGTGAGGAGAAGAATGCCTTCAAAAGCAGAATTGGCCAAATGGAAACAGTCCAAAAGCTCACTGATGAAAATACTTCCTTACAAATTAGAATGGAGCAACTGGAAACTACTGACTTTATGAAAAATCAAGACATTGTAAAACAAATCCAAAAGAATGAAAAATAAAAGGCAATGTGAAATATATTGTGGGAAAATAACAACAACAACAATTTTCCTGGAAAATAGATCCAGGAGAGAGAATATCAAAAGTATTAGACCATCTGAAAGCCACGATCAAAACAAAGAGCCTAGACTTCATCTTTCAAGAAATTATCAAAGAAAACTGCCCAAATTGAAAAAATCCACAGATCTCCTCGTGAAAGAGATCCCCAAA
The DNA here is from genome assembly GCF_003287225.1 of Phascolarctos cinereus. NCBI lineage: Eukaryota > Metazoa > Chordata > Mammalia > Diprotodontia > Phascolarctidae > Phascolarctos > Phascolarctos cinereus. The sequence goes on along the minus strand of NW_027555699.1, from coordinate 16,814 downwards.
GGAAAACTCCTAGGAATATTATAGCCACATTCCAGAGTTCCCAGGTCAAGAAGAAAATATTACAGGCTGCCAGAAGGAAACAATTCAAGGACTGTGGAAACACAATCAGGATAACACAAGATTTAGCAGCTTCTACATTAAAGGACCACAGGGCTTGGAATATAATATTCCAGAGGGCAAAGGAGATAGGATTACAACCAAGAAACACCTACCCAAGAAAACCGAGTACAGTCCTTCAGGGGAAAACATGGTCATTCAGTGAAATAGAGGACTTTCAAGCATTCCTGATGAAATGAGAAGAGCTGAATAGAAAATTTGACTTTCAAATACAGGACTCAAGTGGAACACGAAGAGGTAAACAGGAAAGAGAAATCATAAGAGACCTATTAAGATTGAACTGTTTACATTCCTGCATGGGAAGATGATATTTATAACTCATGAGACCTTTGTCAGTATTAGGGTGGTTGAAGGGGAAAAAAATTATACCTATGTATATAGATAGAGAGAGAGAGAGAGAGAGAGAGAGAGAGAGAGAGAGAGAGAGAGAGAGAGAGAGAGAGAGGGAGAGGAGGGAGAGGAGAGGAGGGAGGGAGGGAGAGAGAGAGAGAGAGAGAGAGAAGAGAGAGAGAGAGAGAGAGAGAGAGAGAGAGAGAAGAAAGAAAGAAAAGAAAAAAAGAAAGAAAGAAGAAAAAGAAAGAAACAAAGAAAGAAAGAAAGAAAGAAAGAAAGAAAGAAACAGGGTACAGGGTGAGTTGAAGATTAAGGGGTCATGTCTGGAGAATAACATTAAGGGATGAGAGAAGATCATACTCAGAGAAGAAGAAAGGGAGAGGTAGAATGGGATAAATTATCACACAAAAAAAAAGTCAGAAAAGAAAAGTATCTTACAATGGAGGGGATGCAGGGGAAGGTGAGGGAATGAGTGAATCTTATTCTCATAGGATTTAGCTTAAGGAGGGAATAGCAGAAGCACTCAATTGGGTATGGAAATCTGTCTTCCCCTACAGGAAAATAGGGGAAGAAGGGGACAAGAGAGCAGGGGGATGATAGAGGGGAGGGCAGATTGGGAAAGGGGGTAATCAGAAGCAAATACTTCTGAGAAGGGACAGGGTCAAAAGAAAGAATAGAATACATGGGAGGTCAGGATAGGATTAAGGGAAACAGAGTTAGTTTTTCACAACATGTCTACTGTGGAAGTGTTTTGCACAACTGCACATGTACAACCTATGCTGAGTTCTTTGCCTTTTCAATGAGGGTGGATGTGGAGGGAGAAGAGAGAAAATTTGAAACCTCAAGTTGTAAAAACAGACATTTAAAAAAATGTTTTCACATGGTACTAGGCAATAAGGAGTACAGGAGATGGGGTATAGAAATCTATTGTGCCCTACAGCAAAATAGAAGGGGAAGGGGATAAGAAAAGAGGGGAGAGATAGAAGAGAGGACAGAGGAGGGGAAGGGAATGTTCAGAATGCATGCCATCTTGGGGTGGGGGAGGGGTGAGATGGGGCAAAAATTTGGAACTCAAAAACTTTGGAAGTGAATGTTGAAAACGAAAAATAAATACCTTTATATTAAAAACAATATTCTGACTCCCAAATGAAATAATCTCCAGGATCAAGACATATCTTTACTATAGAATGACAGTCATATGGGGGCCAATGCTGTACTGGATCCGAAATTAACTGAAGCCTCTTTTAATTCCTTCAACAATTTAAATTCAAACTGTCTATGAACTCTTATGTTTGTACCTGGGTTATTTACATCTTCCTCCCCATATACTGGAAATAGCATGGTTTTTGGCACAACTCATTTGAATTCCATGGGTAGTTCCTCTCCCTTTTCCTCTGCTTCTAGAATTGCTTTTGCTAATAACCCTTTACAATGTATTCTATGGCTTTTTTGATCTTTATTTATCTCCTCACTATCTTCTCTGTAGGAGCTTGATCTATGTGAAGGTGAAGGATGTGGTGGTGCTGAAGGTGTAATAGATTTTGCATAGATAACATCTTCTACAATTCTACGCTTTTCCTCAAATATTCTATACATCTCTTCTTCTTCCTCCGTCCCTCCCTGACCCCACATCTACCTAACAATTTTGGTATTAATAGCACATCCTCTGGAGGAATGAGACATATTTTTAACATGATCCAATTTGAGAATATAGCTATGGAGAAAGCACCTGGACCTACTTCTCTATAATATTCACTCATTTGTCTGCCCACCATTTCCCATATTTTTAAGTCTATTTTTCCTTCCTGAAAGAACCACGGGCAGCATGTTTCTACACATTCCAAAAATTCCTGTAACTGACCATCTTTCTTTCACTATTTCCTTGAGAAGTTGTAGATAATATTCTCTGTCTTTGCTTCTGCTTTGTGTTTGACCCATACTTTCAATCCCAGGTGTGCCTCCCAAAACCTTCAGTAAGTGCTCCTGGCCTTCCAAAGGGATACTCTTCTCATGCTGCAGCCCTTTTCTTTTCTTACGTTCCTATTACGAAGCCTTTTTTCTTTTCTTTTGCCTATATCCCCACTTTACCCTGGTGTCCTTTGACCCCTAAAACTGCTAAAAGATAGGGTGTTGTGACCTTCCCTCTCTTTACCTTGATTGCACAGCTTGAGCCGCCAAGGACCTTCTTTTCATAGTGCAGAGATGCCAAGGGTTTTTTCTCCAGAGTTTCCAAGAGAGCTACCTGTCTCTTACCTCTTTGGCTTTGGAGCCTTTATTAGTTGGAGGGTCCAGTTTAAATACTGAAAGCTACAACCCTGGAGGTCTCCTGGCTAATCCCAGCCCTCAAGTGATACTTTAATTAGACACACCTGTTTGTATCAATTTACCTGACTAATCCCACCCTAAGGTTTTACTTCAATTATACACACCTGCTTGTTATCACAGTTCAAGGACTGCTCAGCTTATCCAGGCACTAGGAATTGGTGAGCCCAAAGCTTCTGAATAAATAAGCCCAAATTTAGACTTCTTCAGTTCTGGCTGTCAACACCTAACCCTAACCCTAACCCTAACAGTAACCCTAATCCTAATTGGGCTTTATTCCTATACCTAACGCTAACCATAATGCTAACCCTATCACTAACTGTAATTGCACTCTACCTCTAAACATAAACCTAACCCTAACGATATGGCACTCTGAGCCTAACCCTAACCATAACCCTAATTGGGCTCTAACCCTAAACCGAACACTAACCCTAACCCTAACCCAAAACTTAAGCACAACCCTAACAACAACCTTAATGTTAATTGGGCTCTATTCCTATACCTAAAGTCCACCCTATTCCTAAACCTAACCCTAAACATAAACCAAAACCTAACTCTAACCCTAATCCTTTCTAACCCTAACCCTAACACTAACCAATAACCAAACCCTAATCAAACTCTGACCATAACACTATGAAAATAAACTTAACCCTAATACTAACCTTAATTGCACTCTAACCCTAATACTAACACTAATCCTAACCCTAAAGCAAACTCTAACCCTAACCCTAAAAATAACCCTAATCCTAATTGGGCTCTATTCCTATACCTAATGCCAACCCTAACGCAAACCAAAACCCCAACTCTAATTGCACTCTACCCCTAAACATAAACCTTCACCTAATGCTAATCCTCACTTTAACCCTCACCGTAGCCCTAAATCTAACTGTGCTCTGACCCTAACCCTAATGCTAAACCTAACCCTAACCCAAACCCTAACCATAAAACTGAACCTAACATTAACCCTAACTCGAACCCTAAGTTTACTTGAACCCTAATCCTAATCTTAACCCTAATTGCACTCTAACCCTAATGCTAACACTAACCCTAATTGTGCTCTAACCCTGAACCTAACACTAACCCTAAACCTAACCCTAACAGTAACCCCAACCACAACCCTAATAATAACCCTACTGCTAATTGGGCTTTATTCCTATTCGTAATGCTAACCCTAAGGCTAAGTTTACCCCTAGCAATAATTGCAGTATACCCCTAAATATACACCTAAACCTAAACTTAACCTTAACCCTAAACCTAATTGAACCGTGATCCTAATCCTAACCCTAACCCTAACCTTAATCCTAACCCTAACCCTAACACTAACAACAACCCTAATCCAAACTGGGCTCTAATGCTATACCTAACACTAACACTAACACTAACACTAACCCTTACCCTAATCCTAATAAGCTTAACACTCACCATACCTGTAACCCTAACCCTAAAACAAATCCTAAGCCTAACAGCGCTCCAACCCTAACCCTAACAGCACTCCAACCCTAACCCTAACCCTAAACCTAATACTAACCCAAACCCTAACCCTAACCCGAACACTAACAATAACCTTAATATTAATTGGGCTCTATTCCTATACTTAAGGCTAACCCTAACGCTAAACCTAACCCTAACTCTAATTGCACTCTACCCTTAAACATAAACTGAAACCTAACCCTAACCCTAACCCTAATTGCACTGTAATCCTAACCCTAACCCTAACCCTCACCCCAACCCTAACAATAACCCTAATATTAATTGGGCTCTAATCTTATACCTAACACTAACCCCAACACTAACCCTAAACCGAACCCTACCCCTAACAAAAACCCTAACCATAACCCTAACTCTAATCGAATTCTAATAATGCTCTAACCCTAACCCTAACACTAACTGTACTCCAACCCTAATCCTAACCATAACATTAACCTTATCCCTTACTCTAACTCTAATGATAATAATTCATTTCTAATAATAAACCTACTCCCTTTCTAACCCTTTTTAACCCTAACACTTTCTGTTCTGACACTAAGCCTAATCCCGCCAACCCTAACCCTAAGCCTAACTCGAACCCTAAAACTACTCCTGACACTAATTTCTCCCTGACTCTCACCCTCACCCTAACCCTAATACTGAACCTAACCTTAAACCTAACCCTAAGTGCACTTGAACCCTACTCCTAACCTCAAGCCTAATTACACTTAACCCTAACCCTACCCCTAACCTTAATTGTGCTGTGACCCTAAACCTGACCTAACCCTAAACCTAATCCTAACCATAACCCTGAAACCTAACACTAAAACTAACCCTAACCTTAACACTAACCCAAACAATAACCCTAATCCTAAATGGGCTTTATTCCTATACCTAACACTAACTCAAATGCTAACCCTAACCCTAACTCTAATTGCACTCTACCCCTAAACATAAAACTAAACCAATCCTAACCCTGAGCCTAATTGAACTCTGATCCCAACCCTAACCCTAACTCCAACCCTAACCTTAATCCTAACCTTAACCCTAACACTAACAACAACCCTAATCCAAATTGGGCTCCAATCCTATACCTAACCTCACCCTAACACTAACCCTAACCCTTACCCTAACCCTAATAAGCTGTTCACTCTCACCATACTTGTAACCCTAACCCTAAAACAAATTCTAACCCTAACAGTGCTCCAACCCTAACCCTAACCCTAACCCTAATACTAACCCAAACCCTAACCCTAACCCGAACACTAACAATAACCTTAATATTAATTGGGCTCTATTCCTATACCTAATGCTAACCCTAACGCTAAACCTAACCCTAACTCTAATTGCACTCTAACCCTAAACATAAATCTCACCCTAATCCTAACCTTAACCCTAATGTACTCTAACCCAAATCCTAACCCTAACACTAACACTAACCACAGCCCTAACCCTAACCCTAAGCCTAACCCTCAACCCTAATTCCAATGTAACCCTAAACCTAACCCTAACCTAACCCTAACACTATGACAGTAAGCTTCACAGTAACCCTAACCCTAACCCCAACCCTAACTGCACTCTAACCCTAACCCTGAAGTTTATTCTCATAGTATTAGGGTTAGGGTTAGGGTTAGGGTTAGAGTGGAATTAAGGTTGAGGGTTAGGGTTACGGTTAGGGTTAAGGTTAGGGATATGGTTAGGATTAGGATTCGATTTCATTTAGGGTTTGGGTTAGGGTTAGGTTTATATTTAGGGGTACAGTGCAATTAGAGTTAGGGATAGGGTTTGGTTTAGGGTTAGAGGGCAATTAGGGTTAGGGTTAGGGTTAGAGCGCAATTAGAGGTAGGGTGAAGTTTAGGGTTAGCATTACGTATAGGATTAGAGCCCGCTTAGGATTAGGTTTATTGCACCAATTTCTACTGCCTGGGTCCTCTGACCAATCCTTGAACTGTCATAGCAAGCAGGTGTGTATACTTAAAGTAACATCTTAGGGTGGGATTAGTCAGGTAACTTGATAGCAAACAGGTGTGTCTAATTAAAGTATCACTTGAGGGCTGGGATTAGCCAGGAGGGACTCCAAGGCGATTGTTAGCTTTCAGTATTTAAACTGGACCCTCCAACTAATAAAGGCCCCAAAGCCAAAGAGGTAAGAGACAGGTAGCTCTCTTGGAAACTCTGGAGAAAAAACCCTTGGCATCTCTGCACTATGAAAAGAAGGTCCTTGGCGGCTCAAGCTGTGCAATCAAGGTAAAGAGAGGGAAGGTCACAACACCCTATCTTTTAGCAGTTTTAGGGGTCAAAGGACACCAGGGTAAAGTGGGGATATAGGCAAAAGAAAAGAAAAAAGGCTTCGTAATAGGAACGAAAGAAAAGAAAAGGGCTGCAGCATGAGAAGAGTATCCCTTTGGAAGGCCAGGAGCACTTACTGAAGGTTTTGGGAGGCACACCTGGGATTGAAAGTATGGGTCAAACACAAAGCAGAAGCAAAGACAGAGAATATTATCTACAACTTCTCAAGGAAATAGTGAAAGAAAGATGGTCAGTTACAGGAATTTTTGGAATGTGTAGAAACATGCTGCCCGTGGTTCTTTCAGGAAGGAAAAATAGACTAAAAATATGGGAAATGGTGGGCAGACAAATGAGTGAATATTATAGAGAAGTAGGTCCTGGTGCTTTCTCCATAGCTACATTCTCAATTTGGACCATGCTAAAAATATGTCTCATTCCTCCAGAGGATGTGGTATTAATAACAAAAATTGTTCAGGCAGATGTGGGGTCAGGGACTGAGGAAGAAGAAGAGATGAATAGAATATTTGAGGAAAAGCGTAGAATTGTAGAAGATGTTATCTATGCAAAATCTATTACACCTTCAGCACCACCACATCCTTCACCTTCACATAGATCAAGCTCCTACAGAGAAGATAGTGAGGAGATAAATAAAGATCAAAAAAGCCATAGAATACATTGTAAAGGGTTATTAGCAAAAGCAATTCTAGAAGCAGAGGAAAAGGGAGAGGAACTACCCATGGAATTCAAATGAGCTGTGCCAAAAACCATGCTATTTCCAGTATATGGGGAGGAAGATGTAAATAACCCAGGTACAAATATTAGAGTTCATAGAGAGTTTGAATTTAAATTGTTGAAGGAATTAAAAGAGGCTTCAGTTAATTTCGGATCCAGTACAGCATTGGCCCCTATATGACTGTCATTCTATAGTAAAGATATGTCTTGATCCTGGAGATTATTTCATTTGGGAGTCAGAATATTGTTTTTAATATAAAGGTATTTATTTTTCGTTTTCAACATTCACTTCCACAAGTTTTTGAGTTCCAAATTTTTGCCCCAACTCACCCCTCCCTCACCCCAAGATGGCATGCATTCTGAACATCCCTTCCCCTCCTCTGTCCTCTCTTCTATCTCTCCCCCCTTCTCTTATCCCCTTCTCCTTCTATTTTCCTGTAGGGCAAGATAGACTTCTATACCCCATCTCCTGTATTTCTTATTTCCCAGTACCATGTGAAAACATTTTTTTAAATGTCTGTTTTTACAACTTTAGGTTTCAAATTTTCTCTCTTCTCCCTCCCCTCCACCCTCATTGAAAAGGTAAAGAACTCAGTATAGGTTGTACATGTGCAGTTATGCAAAACACTTCTATAGCAGACATGTTGTGAAAAACTAACTCTGTTTCCCTTAATCCTATCCTGACCTCCCATTTATTCTATTCTTTCTTTTGACCCTGTCCCTTCTCAGAAGTATTTGCTTCTGATTACCCCCTTTCCCAATCTGCCCTCCCCTCTATCATCCCCCTGCTCTCTTGTCCCCTTCTCCCCCTATTTTCCTGTAGGGGAAGACAGATTTCCATACCCAATTGAATGTGCATGTTATTCCCTCCTTAAGCTAAATCCTATGAGAATAAGATTCACTCATTCCCTCACCTTCCCCTCCACTGTAAGAGACTTTTCTTTCTTTTTTTTTTTTGTCAGACAATTTACCCCATTCTGCTTCTCCCTTTCTTCTTCTCCGAGTGTCATCTTCTCTCAACCCTTAATGTTATTCCCAAATATGACACCTTAATCTTCAACTCACCTTGTGCCCTCTATCTATCTATCTATCTATCTATCTATCTATATCTATATCTATCTATAATATATATATATATATATAAATATATATATATATATATATCCATATATATATATATAATTTTTTTTTCCCTTCAACTACCCTAATACTGACAAAGGTCTCATGAGTTATAAATATCATCTTTCCATGCAGGAATGTAAACAGTTCAATCTTAATAAGTCTCTTATGATTTCTCTTTCTTGTTTCCTCTTCATATTCCACTTGAGTCCTGTATTTGAAGTTCAAATTTTCTATTCAGCTCTGGTCTTTTCATCAGGAATGCGGAATGCTGAAAGTCCTCTATTTCACTGGATGACCATGTTGTCCCCTGAAGGACTGTACTCAGTTTTGCTGGGTAGGTGTTTCTTGGTTGTAATCCTATCTCCTTTGCCCTCTGGAATATTATATTCCATGCCCTGCAGTCCTTTAATGTAGAAGCTGCTAAATCTTGTGTTATCCTGATTGTGTTTCCACAGTACTTGAATTGTTTCCTTCTGGCAGCTTGTAACATTTTCTCCTTGACCTGGGAACTCTGGAATTTGGCTATCATATTCCTAGTTTTCCTTTGGAGATCTCTTTCTGGAGGAGATGTGTGGATTCTTTCAATTTCTACTTTACCCTCTGGTTCTAAAATATCAGGGCAGTTTTCCTTGATAATTTCTTGAAAGATGACGTCTGGGCTCTTTTGTTGATCATGGCTTTCAGGTAGTCCAATAATTTTTAAATTCTCTCTCCTGGGTGTATTTTCCAGGTCAGTTGTTTTTCCAATGAGATATTTCACATTGTTTTCTAATTTTTCATTCTTTTGGATTTCTTTTACAGTGTCTTGATTTCTCATAAAGTCACTAGCTTCCAATTGCTCTATCCTAATTTGTAAGGAAGTATGTCCTTCAGTAATCTTTTGGACTTCCTTTTCCATTTGGCCAATTTTTCTTTTTAGGGCATTTTTGTCCTCATTGGCTTTTTGGACCTCTTTTGCCATTTGGGTTAGGCTATTTTTTAAGGTGGTATTTTCTTCAGTATTTTTGGGGGTCTCCTTTAGCAAGCTGTTGACTTGTTTTTCATGATTTTCTTGCATCACTCTCATTTCTCTTCCCAGTTTTTCCTCTACTTCTCTTACTTGCTCCTCAAAATCCCTCTTGAGCTCCTCCAAGGTCTGACACTGATTTATATTTTTCTTGGAGGCTTTGGATGTAGCAGCTTTGACTTTGTTGTCTTCTTCTGGTTGTGGATTTTGATCTTCTTTTTCGCCAAAGTAAGATAATATAGTCTGACTCTTTTTGTGCTGCTTGGTCATGATCCTGGCCAATTACTTGAGTTTTAAACTTTTTGATAAGGTAAGAGTCTGCTTCCAATGTGGAGAGTGTACTGTCCCAAGCTTCAGGGGTTTGTATAGCTGTTTTCAGAGATACTTGTAGGGACCCGTAAATTTTCAGTTCTTCCAAGGTGATATGATAAGGGGCAAGGTTTTTTTTCCCTTTCCTGGCCTGTGACCACAAGTACTCCTTTCTTTCCTGTAGCTGTGAGGAGGGGTTTCTCTGCACAGCCACTACAAGCTCCACCATGCCAGCGCTCCTCCTCACCCCAGCACTGCCTCCCAGAACTGTGACCCAGATCCAAAATCGGCAAAGCAAGAGATTCCTGCCTCAGCACTGGCAAAGAGATCCCTGCAATCCCTCTCTGATCAGCCACTGGATTCCCCCTCAGTCTGTGGGCTAGAAGCTCAGGAAGCAGCTGCCAGACCTCCCAGGGCCACACTCTTGGGGAATGGAGATGAAACCCTGCCTTCTTCTCTGAGTACCACAGAAACAGACTTTTCCCACTGACCTAAGTTGTCTTTGGCATTCCTGGATTGAGGAGTCTGGAAACCTCCACAGCTGCCCAAAATTCAGTCCTCTGAAGGCATGATACACCTTTCTGATCAATCATCCAGGTTGTCTGGGGCTGGAAATTTGGTTCACTCTGTCTTTTTGTGGGTTCTGCTGCTTCAGAATTTGTTTAGAGCCATTTTTTATGAGTATTTGGAGGGGTTTGGAGGAGAGTTCAAGCAAGTCATTGCTTTCACTCTGCCATCTTGGCTCTGCCCCTTGGAAGTCAGACTATTTTGAACAATGTCAAGAACAAGTAAAATACAACAGCAGAAAGGGGGTTAACAGGGAGATACACAGAATTACAGGAACAATTGCAATTTCCTCTTTAAATTCCTCAGAATAATAATAATAGCCAATTCCTGTAAAGAGTTTCTAATGTTTTCTCTCTATGTCATTAAGTGTGCACTATGTCACTATGTATTGTGTTTGTCCTCTCAACTTGTTGTGTGTGTGATGGTGTGTGTCTCTGTATGTAACCGTACTTTATAGGATTTTCAATGCAGCCAGAGACTTCTGAGGGCTGCAGCTATGGAAGCCACAAATTGTAAAACTCCTTTCCTTGTGAGTCTAGGCCTGGCCAGCCTGGACTTACAAGGAAAAGTTTTATACAGGTCAAAACATCTTAAAAAGATTACACAGATAGGTTTAGGATTAGGCTTAGGGTGAGTGTTATGGTTAGAGCGCAGTTAGGGTTAAGGTTCAGGTTCGGGTTAGGGTTAGTAATAGAGTTAGAGCGCATTTAGGGTTAAGGTTAGCATTAGGTATAGGATTAGAGAACAATTACTATTAGGGTTATTGTTAAGGTCTGTGTTAGGGTTAGGGTTATTGTTAGGGTTAGGTTCAGGGATAGGGTTAGTGTCAGGGTTAATGTTAGGTAAAAGATTAGAGCCCAGTTAGGATTCGGGTTGGGGTTATGGGTAGAGTGCAATTAGGGTTAGAGTTAAGGTTAGGTTTAGGTTTAGGTTTAGGGGTAGAGTGCAATTAGGGTTAGGGTAAGGATTAGGTTTAGGTTTTAGGTTAGGGTTAGGTTCAGTATTAGTGTTCAGATTAGTGTTAGGTTTAGGGTTAGACGGCAGTTAGCTTAAGGTTAGGATTAAGGTTAGTGGAAATACACTTAGGGTTAGTATTAGGGTTAGGGTCAAGATTAGGTGTAGGTTTAGGTTCTAGGTTAGGTTTAGGGATAAGTTTAGGTTCAGTGTTATGGGTAGGGTTAGGGTTCAGTGTTAGGTTGAGGGTTAGGATTAGGGTGAGAAATTAGTGTTAGGTGTACTTTTAGGTTAGTGTTAGGTATAGGGTTGGGTTAGGGTTAGAGTGCAATCAGGGTTAGGGTAAGGGTTAGGGTTAGTTTAGAGCCCAATTAGGGTTAGAGTTACAGTTAGGGTTAGGGTTAGGATTAGTGTTAGGGTTAGAACAAAGTTAGTGTTAGGGTTAAGGTTAGGGTCAAGGTCAGGGTTAGGGTCAGAGTGCAAATAGGGTTAGGGTTAGGTTTAGGTTTATGTTTAGGAGTAGAGTTCAATTAGAGTTAATGTTAAGTATAGGAATAAAGGCCAATTAGGATTAGATGTATTGTTAGGTTAGGGTTAGTGTTAGGGTTAGGGTTAGATTTAAGGTTAGAGCACAATTAGGGTTAGAGTTAGGTTTAGAGTGGAATTAGGGTTATCGTTAAGATTACGGTTAAGGTCAGTGTTAGATTTAGGGTTAGGGTTAAGGTTAGGGTTAGTGTATGGTATAAGATTAGAGCCCAATTAGGGTTAGGGTTAGGGTTAGGATTAGAGTGCGATTAGGGTTACTGTTAAGTTTGTTTATGTTTAGGGGTAGAGTGCAATTAGACTTAGTTTTAGGGTTAGTGATAGGATTGGTGTTGCGTAAAAGATTACAGCCCAGTTAGGATTAGGGTTAGGGTTAGAGTGCAGTTAGGGTTACTGTTAGGTTAGGTTTATGTTTAGGGGTAGAGTGCAATTAGGGTTAGGGTTAGAGCGCAATAAGGTTAATGTTATGGTTAGGGTTAGAGCAGAATTAGGGTTAGGGTTAGGATCAGAGAGCAATTAGGGTTAAGGTTACTTTTAGGGTGAGGGTGAAGGTCAGGATTAGGATCAGAGTGCAGTCAGGGTAATGGTTAGGCTTAGGTTTATGTTTATGTTTAGGAGCAGAGTTCAATAAGAGTTAAGGTTAGGGTTAGCATTAGGGTTAGGGTTAGGTATAGGAATAAAGCCAAAGTTGAATTAGGTTTATTTTTAGGGTTAGGGTTACAGTTAATGTTAGATTTCAGATTAGAGTGCAATTAGGGTTAGAGTGGAATGAGGGTTAGGGTTAAGATTAGGTTTAAGGTCAGTGTTAGGTTTAGGGTTAGAGTTATTGTTAGGGTTAAGTTTGGAGTTAGTGTTAGTGTTGGGCTTAGGGTTATGTATAAAATTAGAGCCCAGTTAGGATTAGGGTATTGTTAGGGTTAGGATTAAAGTACAATTAGTGTTAGGGTTAGGGTTAGGTTTATGTTTAGGGGTAGAGTGCATTTAGAGGTAGGGTTAGTGTGAGCATTAGGGTTTGCATCATGTATAGGTATAGAGATCAATTAGGATTAAGGATATTTTTAGGTTTAGGTTTAGGATTTGGGTTAGGGTTAGTGTTACTGTTAGCTTTAGAGTTAGGGCGCAATTAGGGTTAGTGTTAAGGTTAGGGTTAGAGTGGAATTAAGATTAGGGTTACTATTAGGGGTAGGTGTAGTTTTAGGGTTAGGTTTAGGGTTATTGGTAGGGTTAGAGGCAATTAGATTACTTAGGGTTGAGGTTAAGCTTAGGATCAGAGTGTAATTAGGGTGAGGTTTAGGTTTCGATTTATGTTTAGGGGTAGAGTGGAATTAGAGTTAGGGTTAGGATTAGCATTAGGTTTATCATAAGGCACAGGAGTAGAGACCTACTAGGATTGGCATTATTATTCAGGTTAAGTTTAAGGTGAGGTTTAGGGTTAGATCACAGTTTGGGTTAGCATTAGAGTGCAATTAGGGTTAGGGTTAGGGTTAAGGTTACTGTTAGGGATAGGGTTAGAGTGGAATTACGGATAGGGTTAGTATTAGAGTTAGGATAAGGATTAAGGGTAGGTTTAGGTTCTAGGTTAGGTTTAGGGTTAAGTTTAGGTTCAGTGTTATGGTTAGGGTTAGGGTTAAGTTTTAGGTTTAGGGTTAGTCAGCAGTTAGTATTAGGGTAATTATGAGGTTTCGATGTAAGGGTAGGTTTAGAGTCCAGTCAGGGTTAAGGATAGGATTAGGGTTTTAGTGCACTTAGGCTTAGGGTTAAGGTTAGGTTTCAGGGTTAGGGTTAGGGTGAGAAATTAGGGTTAGCAGTCCTTTTAGGGTTAGGGTTAGTGTTAGGGTGAGAGTGCAATGAGACTAAGGGTTAGGGTCAAGGTTAGGTTTCGGGTTAGAGTGCAATTAGGGATAGGGTTAGTGATAGGTTTGGTGTTAGGTATAAGATGAGAGCCCAATTAGGATTAGGTTTCAGGTTAGAGTGAAATTAGGGTTAGTGTTGGCTTTAGATTTATGTTTAGGGGTTGAGTGCAATTAGAGTTACGGTTAGGGTTAGTGTTAGGTTGAGGGTTAGAGTGCAATAAGGTTAGGGTTTTGGTAGTGTTAGAGTGAAATTAGGGTTAGGGTTAGGATCAGACAGCAATTAGGGTTAAGGTTATGGTCAGGGCTGAAGCCCTAATGGGGTTAGCGTTAGGGTTAGGGTTAGTCCTAGGGTGAAGGTTAGGGTTAGGATTAGAGCGCAATAAGGTTAGGGTTATGGTTACCGTTATAGTGGAATTAGGGCTAGGATTAGGGTTAGGATTAGGATCAGAGTTCAATTAGGGTTAGGGTTAGGATTAGGGGTACAATGAGGGTAAGGGTTAGGGGAAGGGTCAGGGTTAGGACCAGAGTGTAGTTAGGGTTAGGTTTAGGTTTCTGTTTAGGGGTAGAGTGCAATTAGGGTTAGGGTTAGTGATAGGGTTGGTGTCAGGTAAAAGAATTTAGCCCAATTAGGGTTAAGGTCATTGTTGGGATTAGCCTTAGGGTGAGGATTACAGAGCAATTAGGGTTAGCGCAATTAGGGTTAGGTTTAGGTTTATGTTTAGGGGTAGAGTGCAATTACAGTTTGGCTTAGTGTTAGTGTTATGGTTAGCGTTAGGGTTAGTGTTAGGTTTAGGGTTAGAGCGCAATAAGGTTAGGGTTATGGTTAGGGTTAGAATGAAATTAGGAGTAGGGTTAGGGTTAGGATCAGAAAGCAATTAGGGTTAAGGTTAGGGTCAGGGCTGAAGAGCTATTAGGGTTAGGACAGGGTTAGGGTCAGGGTTAGGGTTAGTATTAGGGTTAAGGTTAGGGTTACAGTTAGTGTTAGAGTGGAATTGGTGTTAGGGTTCGTATTTGGGTTAGCATGAGGATCAGAGTGTAGTTAGGGTTAGAGTTACACTTAGGGTTAGGGTGAGGATTCGAGTGCAGTTAGGGGTAGAGTTAGGGTTAGGTTTCGGTTTATGTTTCGGGGTAGAGTGCAGTTAGAGTTAGGGTTAGTGTAAGGGTTAGGGTTTGCATCATGTGTAGGAATAGAGATCAATTAGGATTAAGGTTATTGTTAGGTTTAGGGTTAGGGTTTGAGTTATGGTTAGGGTTAGTGTTGGGTTTAGAGTTAGAGAGCAATTAGAGTTAATGTTAGGGTTAGGGTTAGAGTGGAATTATGGTTAGGGTTAGTATTAGGTTTATGTTTAGGAATTAGGTTTAGAGTTAGGGTTAGGGTTCAGCTGAGCATTAGGGTTAGGGTTATTGTTAGGGTTAGAGGGCAATTAGAGTTAGGCTTAGGGTTGAGGTTAAGCTTAGGATCAGAGTGCAATTACGGTTAGGGTCAGGTTTAGGTTTAGGTTAATGTTTAGGGGTAGAGTGAAATTAGAGTTAGGCTTTCGGTTAGCATTAGGTTTATGGTGAGGTACAGGAATAGAGACCGATTAGGTTTAAAGTTGTTATTATTAAGGTTAAGGTTAGGGTTGGGTTTAGGATTAGAGCACAGTTTCGGTTAGGGTTAGAGTGCAATTAGGATTAGGGTTAGATTTAAGGTTAGTGTTAGGGATAGGGTTAGAGTGGGTTTACGGTGAGGGGTAGTATTTGGGTCAAGGTAAGATTAGGTTTACGTTTAGGTTCTAGGTGAGGTTTAGGGTTAAGTTTAGGTTCAGTGTTATAGTTAGGGTTAGGGTTAAGTGTTAGGTTTAGGGTTAGTTGGCAGTTAGGGTTAAGGTTAGTATGAAGTTTAGATTTAGGGGTAGATTTAGAGTCCAATTAGGGTTAAGGATAGGATTAGGGTTTTAGTGCACTTAGGGTTAGGGTTAAGGTTAGGTTCAGGGTTAGGGTTAGGGTTAGGGTGAGAAATTAGTGTTAGGAGTAGTTTTAGGGTTAAGGTTAGTGTTAGGGTTATAGTGCAATGAGACTAAGGGTTAGGGTCAAGGTTAGGTTTAGGGTTAGAGTGTAATTAGGGTTCTGATTAGTTTTAGGGTTAGACCTCAATCAGGTTTAGGGTAAGGTTTAGTTTTAGAGCGCAATTAGTGTTAGAGTTACAGTTAGGGTTAGGCTTAGGGTTAGGATTAGGGTTAGTGTTAGGGTCAGAGCGTAATTAGTGTTAAGTTTAGAGTTAAGGTTAGGGTTAGGGTCAGGTTTAGGATCAGAGTGCAATATGGTTAGGGTTAGGTTTAGGTTTATGTTTAGGAACAGACTTCAATTAGAGTTAGTGTTAGGCTTAGCATTAGGGTTAGTGTTAGGTATAGGAATAAAGCCCAATTAGGGTTAGATTTATTGTCTGTTAGGTTTAGGGTTAGTGTTAAGTTTCAGGTTAGAGCGTAATTAGTGTTATGGTGAGAGTTAGGATTAAAGTGGAATTAGGTTTAGGGTTCAGATTAGGGTTAAGGTCAGTGTTAGGTTTAGGGTTAGGTTTAGGGTTATTTTTAGTGTTAAGGTAAGGGTTAGGATAAGTGTTACTTTTAGCATTAGGTATAAGATTAGAGCTCAATTAGGATTAGGGTTAGGGTTAGGATTAGAGTGTATTTAGGGTTAGTGATAGGTTTAGGTTTCTGTTTAGGGGTAGAGTGCAATTAGAGTTAGCATTAGGGTTAGCAATGGGGTTTGTGTTAGGTATAGGAATAGAGCCCAATTAGGATTAAGGTTAATGTTAGGATTAGGCTTAGGGTTGGGATTACAGAGCAATTAGGGTTAGCATTAGGGTTAGGTTTAGGTTTATGTTTAGGGGTAGAGTGAAATTACAGTTTGGCTTAGTGTCAGTGTTATGGTTAGCGTTAGGGTTAGTGTTAGGTTTAGGGTTAGAGCGCAATAAGGTTAGGGTTACGATTAGGGTTAGAATGGAATTAGGATTCGGGTTAGTATTAGGGTTAGGGTTAGGATCAGAAAGCAATTACGGTTAAGGTTAGGGTCAGGGCTGAAGAGCTATTAGGGTTAGGGTTAGTATTAGGGTTAAGGTTAGGTTTAGCGTTAGAGCACAATAAGGTTAGGGTTACAGTTAGGGTTAGAGTTAGGGTTACAGTTAGGCAGGGCACCCCGGGAGTCAGAGGCCATGAAGC
>NW_027555698.1:0-31200 GCF_003287225.1 Phascolarctos cinereus | reverse complement strand
AGGTCTTAATATTTCCATTTTATAGATAAGTGAGGCTTAGGAGAAAGCAATTTTGCAAGACTCATACTGACCACGTTAAAGCCAGAAATCCAATCCTGGACAAATTCAGGTCCACAAATAACTTGAGCCTGTCCTAGTTTCTCACCTCTACTCCCAAGACCAGAGGAGACCA
Source organism: Phascolarctos cinereus (assembly GCF_003287225.1). Classification (NCBI taxonomy): domain Eukaryota; kingdom Metazoa; phylum Chordata; class Mammalia; order Diprotodontia; family Phascolarctidae; genus Phascolarctos; species Phascolarctos cinereus. Next base: position 31,028 of record NW_027555698.1, on the reverse strand, counting down.
AGACTACTGGTTGAATTGGCAGGTCAGTACCACAGGGAAGTCAAGATTAAGTTTCCAGGTGAATCCTTAGAGGCCTCAAGCAGTTAGAGGAAGAAGGATATATAAAACTTTGTAGTGGTCGGTCTCTGATTTTTTCCTTTGTTATCACTCGATTCTCTTCGGACTAATTTCAGTGTTAATGTGTGGGAAGAATCAACCTTCACTCTTGATGTTGTGGTTGCAGTCTTACACTCTTTACTCAGAATACAGGCAATTTCTGGAAGAGTCTACATTTGACCCACAGATCCCTCTGTCATTTCATTGGGATTTAATTATAAAAAATTGCATCTGGTATCTATAGCATAAAATGAAAAGGGAAAACCAAACACAGGTAGGCAGTTTTACAAACTGTTACATAAAAATAAAATTGCCTACACAGAGAGGGATGGACAGAGGGTACTTCTTAACCATGTTATTGTATCAACTATGACGTTGCATCAGCTTGACAAGCAGTTTGGAATAACTGGGGCCCAGGGCATACTTCTTCACATCCTATCATTATGATGGTAATCTTTAGCCTCAGTCATTCAGTTTGGGGTCTACTGAGTCTTTAGACTTGCATCTTTTACCCTTTTATGCTTTCCAGAATATTTGTATTCATTAGTTTGGGGATTTCAGCCTGATCCTTATAGTTATTGTTTTGTTTCTTAGGTATTAATAGAATTATTATTGAGAATCATCATTTTATCAGGCATTGCATAGGGTGAAATTCTTTGTGTTTAAGCTCTAATGTAATGATTGAAAAAAAAAGAAAAGAGCAAGAAAAATGTTTTAGAGGGACAGCCATATGTCAAGTGGTATGAGTGATCTGAGGCATTACAAGGATTGTCATAAAAACAAGCAGGTTATGTCTGTGATGGTATAGAAGGAGGTTGCTTGGGAAAACCAGGCATCCATTGCTGTAGGTCACAGCTATTCTGGAACCTGGGTCTGACTTTCTAATCATTAATTAAATAGTATGTAGGAGATGATAATGATTTTAAAAATAGTCTGTGATGATATCAATAACAAAAAAACAAGAATTGTATCTCAACAGATTTATCTCAATTTATCTCAGTTATCTAGATAGATGCAGAAAAGTCTTTCTGACAAAATACAACCCCTATTCCTATTAAAAACAATACAAAGCATAGGAACAAATGGAGACTTTCTTAAACTGATAAGTAGTATTTATCTAAAAACCAAGAGCAAGCATTATCTGTACTGGGGATAAACTTGAAGTCTTTACCTTAAGATCAGGGGTGAAGCAAGGATGGCCATTAATACTACTGTTATTCAATGTTATGCTTGAAATGCTATCTATAGCAATAAGATAAGAAAAAGAAACTGAAGGAATAAAAATAAGCAATGCAGAAACAGAACTGTCACTCCTTGCAAATGATGTGATGGTAACCTTAGAGAACCCTAGAGAATCCACTAAAAAATTTGTTGAAACAATGAAGAACTTTAGCAGGATTGCAGTTTATGAAATAAACCCACATAAATCATCAGCATTTCTCTACACTTCCAACAAAACCAAGCAGGAAGAGATAGAGAAATTCCATTTAAAATAACTGAAGACAACATGAAATACTTTGAAGTACTTCCAAGTACTGCCAAGATAAACCGAGGGATAATATAAACACAATTGCAAAACACTATTGGAGAAATATTAATAGCTCATGGGTAGGCCGAGCCAATATAATAAAATGACAGTTCTACCTAAATTCATTTACTCATTCAGTACCATAACAATCAAACTACAAAAAAATTATTTTATACAGCTAGCAAAAATAATAACAAAATTCACCTGGAAGAGCAAAAGGTCAATAATGTCCAGGGAATAATGAAAAATGAAGGCTAGCAGTCCCAGATTTTCATTAAAAATCTGGTACTGGCTAAGAAATAGACCGTTGGATTAATGGGCTAGATTAGGTACACAATACACAGTAGAAAATCGCCATAGCAATCTGGTGTTTGATAAATGCAAAGATCCACACTTTTACCATTTGACGAGAATTGCTGAGGGGCAGCTAGGTGGTGTAGTGGATAGAGCACTGGCCCTGGAGTCAGGAGAACCTGAGTTGAAATCTGGCCTCAGACACATAATACTTCCTAGCTGTGTGACTCTGGGCAAGTCACTTAACCCCAACTGCCTCACTAAAAAAAAAAAAAAACCAAAACCAAACCAAAACAAAACAAAACCCCAAAACTATTTGAAGTCAGGAGGACCTCAGTTCAAATCCAGCGTCAGACCAAACACTTGCCACTTACTAGCTGTGTGACCCAGGGCAAGTCACTTAACCCTAATTGCCTAAAAAAAAAGAATTGCTGAAAAAACTGGCAAGCAGTTTGGTAGAAACTAGGCACAGACCAACATCTCACACTATATACCAAGATAAGGTGAAAATGAATTTAGACATAAAGGTGATAACATAAGTAAATTGGAGGAACATGGGAAAATGTACCTGTCAGATCTATGGATAAGAGAAGAGTTTATGACCAAAGAAGAGGATTATGGGAAGGGAAAGGAATACTTTTGATGACATGAAACTAAAAAGGATTTGTACAAGCAAAACTAATGCAGCCAAAATGAGAAAGAAAACAGGAAACTGAGGGGAAAGTTCTGGGCCTAGAGTCGGAAAGTCCTGAGTTCAAATCTAGCCTTAGATACTTACAAGCTGTAGCCAAATTACTTGACCTCTTTCTACCTCAGTTTTCTCAACTGTAAAATGGAGACAGTATTAGCACCTACTTGCCAGGGTTGTTGTGAAGATCACATAAAATAATATTTGTGAAGTGCTTAGCACAGTGCCTGGCACATAAAAGGCCCTTAATAAAGGCTTGTTGCCTTCCTTATTTCTCCCTTTTCTTGGTTCATTCCTCTCTTTTTTCCTTCCATTCATCCATCCATAAAGGATAGAATATTCCCTTAATCCCAAGTTCAAATTCCAAATAATTGGTGGTATTCTAGAAGCATTTATGTATTGATTAGGTTCTTTGTTGAGGGGTGATCCCCCACATTTCACAGCATACTGAGGCAGAACTTTGAGCCAATAGCTCTTTATTAAAAGGAACATAGTCCCATCTAATGTGGTGGACCTTAGATCTTCTTCACAATCTGAGACGACCCCTTCCTCCAGGGCCTTAATTTTATAGCGCTTGATACCAAGAGGGTAGAGAAGAGGCAAAGCAAAATACAGTCTCATTGGTTGATAGACCTATATCTTGACCTTCTAGGAGAGACTTCAGTTCATGCCTGTGGTTAATGACGAATAGAGGATGTCAGAACTGACGGCCATTCACTGGTCCCATGTTGGGTATGAGATTCGTAGGCAGCTCTAGTAGACAGGATCATCCATTGGTCAAGGGCTCATAGGACTACTGGTCAAATGCCATAGGCCCATTTCCCTAACAAAGGAATGTTAGGGGTGGAAGGACAGTCAAAAATAGCTGGGGACTTTCCATGTCCTTGAGTCACCTCTGCCACATTGGGTTTAATCACCTACTCAGCAGAAAGGTTGGAAGTGCTCTAGTTAGCTTCCTGGAGTTAAGCAGGTAGATTCACTAGACTGACTAACTGTATATCAGTAGACAAATATAACAGTAATAGTCATTTCCACTACAGAATTACAGCAACCTGAAAGTTTGGAATAAAATAGGTGCCCAATTAGTCATCTGTCACATTACCCAGTTGCAGATGCAGTCCACCCCCAAGTCCAAGTTCCCAGAATCCCTCAGTGGGGCCATAGTTTTGTGTACTTTGAGCATATACACTCCTCACCTGAAAACCACCAGCTCTGTCTCCAAGCCATAAATTGATAAGGGATTCCTTGTGGTTTGTTCAGATTTTCAAGCCAATTGCAGTGAATGAAGTCAACATGTACGGCCAGCATCTATCTGGTCATTCAGTGAATCCTGGACCTCCTAAAGGGGGGATGGTGTTTGGGTATGTCTAGGCTCTCTGCCATTGACTGTAGGCCCCAGTGATGGTACTACCAACTAGTGTAGAATGGTCTTTTACATTCCAGTTTCATTTAGCCATTAATAGTCAGATTAGGTTTTCCAAAGAAATATTTACTTCAAAGATATGTTAACAGATATATAAATAAAGGACATAAGGCTTCATCCTCTCTCTCCATCCTCCTTGCACACACACACACACATGCACACATATACACAGTATCTCAGTCTCTGGGCAGGGCAGTAGCATCACAGTTTAGCTAAATTCCTATAGAGTACAGTCTCTGGTCCCTAATCCCCAATCCCACTTCAGTTTACATCCCCAGAACCATGGCATCTGAGGTTTTCCTTGCCAGGTTGCAAGCTGCCACATCCTGCCTGAGATCTTGGATCTTTAGACACCATGAGTTGAACTACTGATCCAGTAGAGATCACCTCCTGCCCCGAAAATGAGAAGGACAAATGATTGAAGAAGATCAGTGCCCTAGGCCTGAGGGAAAAAGAGCAGAGGAAGGAAGGAATCCTCCTTCCACCTGATCCTGGGTGAGCTAGGACCTTTACCTTCTGATCTGCATCTGGAAAGAGCTGCAACAGGGAAGAGAGCAACTGTCCAGAGAGGCTCCTTTCAAGATGCAGCATTTTCCTACCAGGTAGGGAATTACAGAAGCTGCTCCCACTCTCGTGACAGGGAGCTGCAGATAGCAGGGTGCCCCCAGGTAGGTGATCTTGACTTGTGCAAAGAAAAGTTCTATTACAGGAACAGTATTTTGTTTGATCCTCACAACAGCTCTGGGAGGTAAGAGCTATTATCTCCATTTTACAGTGGAGGAGCCTGAGACAGACAGGTTAAGTGACCTGCCCAGGGTCACAATGCTAGCAGCTGTCTGAGGGTGGATTTGAACTTGGGTCTTCCTGAGTGCAGGCCCAATGTTTGAGCCATCGCACCAACTAGCTGCCTCCAGGCAATGATAGTTGTGTCAAAGTGTCAGTGATAAACTCTTACTGGAGGTAAGTATTTTGCCCAAAGGGGAGGTCCTCAAGAAGAAGGGTTAGTATATGTGAGAGTTATTGTTAAAGTATGAATGATAAGATTTGGCAATAAGTTGGTCATCTCAGGTGGGTGTGAGTGAGGAGTGAAGGATGACACTCAGGTCAGGATCCTGGTGATTGTACAGATGGAGAGTTCTAGGAAAGCTTGGAACAGAGAGGAGGAGGAGAGGTGCGATGATGGGTGCTTCTTCACCCAGGAGTTTCCTAGCCCAGTGAAATGACAGGTATAGCCATTCCATTATTTCATGGAAAATAAGATGAAAATAGGAATTAGTCATTCTCAGCATCTTCCTATGAGGCCTGAAAACCTCTCCCAAGACAAGCCAAACAATCTGTCTCTGTCCCAGCTGTGGGGGAAAAACTCAGCTCTGTTTCTTCATCCACAGTACTTGATAGCCCTCTACTCGAATAAAAGTGAGTTTGTTCCCTGCGCGATCAAACTGAGATTTGCCATCTAAAGTATTCTTGTTTTTCAGATAATTGACTTTTGGAATATTGATTTCCAAGATTTCTCTGGTTTTTGCTAGAAGTTGCTAGATCCTGTGTGATACTGAGCCATTCCTTGGAATTTGAATACTTTCTTTCTGGAGTTTTGCCACATTTTTTTTTCATATGGATGATATGAATTTTAGGCACAATATTCCTGGGATTTTTCAATTATCCTGTGACTCTGAGTATAATCATGCTATATTGTTGGTCTTTCAGTCAGTATCTACCAAGTACCTGCTATGCACCAGGCATCCAAATGGCTGATACAAGGAGGAGGGTGTGACTTGTTCTGCCTGGTACCAGAGCACAGAAATAGGAGCTAAGCATGGCAGGTGCAGAGAGGCAGACTTTAGACTCAAACTAGGAACAGACTCCCTAGCAAAGAAAACCATGTAAAAGTGTAACCTATAATCCATTACTGGAGAGAGTAATAATAATAACGGCTAATATTTCTATAGTGCTTACTAGGTGCCAGGCACAGTGCCAAGAACTTTACCATTATTATCTCATTAGGTCCTCACAACAACCCTAGCACTTGGTGCTATTATGATTCCCATTTTACAGGTGAGAAAACTAAGACAAACAGAGGTTAAGTGACTTGCCCTACATGACACAGCTATTAAGTGTTTGAGGCCAAATTTGAACTCGGGTCTTCTTGACAACATGCCTGGCTCTATCCACTGCATCACCTAGCTCCCTAGGTGGCTGTACTCCCTGCCCTGGAGGTCTTCAAGCAAAGCTATAGGAACACTTGTTGAGCATTTGGAAAGGGGACTCTTGGTTAGGTATGAGTTAAAGAAACCCACCTTTGGAGTGTCATCTCATTATTACATTTTGATAGTCCTTGATTCTTGACTGGGAAGGAAATCAAGACCACAATTGGTCACAGCCACAGCATCTTCCTGTGAGACCCAGAAACCTCCCCCTGAGGGAGCCCAGACAAGCTTCCCCTGACCCAGCTGGGGGGAAGGAGAAGCCCCTGGGAGCTGATGCCTGGTCAGGTTTTTGTTCAGAGCTGTATCTCTGTGAGAGGCCAGTTAATGCTCTGCTGACAGTAGTGGTCTGCAGCATCCTCAGCCTCCACACTGCTGATTGTGAGGGAGAAATTTGTCCCAGAGCCACTGCCACTGAACCTCGAGGGGACCCCATCGTGCAGGTTGGAAGCAAATCTAATGAGGAGCCTAGGAGGCTGGCCTGGTTCCTGTTGGTACCAGTGTAGGTTGTTGCCAGTGCTCTGACTGGCCGTGCAGGACATGGTCACTTTCTCTCCTGGAGACACAGACAGGGAGGCTGGAGACTGGGTCAGCTCAGTGGCCCCTCGGGCATCTGCAATCAAAAACACAAGATAAAGAGTGAGAAAAATGCAAATCCATATTTACATCAGGATAAATCTCTTTGACAGTGTTGTGAGTTAAACCTTCCTGTGTTGGGCCCTGCCCCCATGATCACCAGTGAAGAGCCACATTTTCTCTCTGACCCTCAGAATCACACGCGTTCTGAGTTCTGCCCAGAGGGACAAAAAACAGGGCTGTCGCTGCTCTTCCTCACTCACCTGGGATTCAGAGCAACAGGAAAAAGAGGAGGTGAGCCTGGGACCCCAATGTCCATATGCCTGGGTTCTGAGCTACCCAGCATCTTCCTCCCTAGCTGCCTTTTTATAGCTGCTCTCTTCAGTAGCTTCAGAGGCTGGGAGTGAGCCATGCAAAACAGCTCAGGGAGGGAGGCTTCTGCCCACAGGACAGGCCCCAGTGATCTCACCTCTTGGGCAGTCCAGAACCCTGAGCTGTGTGAGTGCAGCATTGCCTTTCTGGGGCCCTGGAATGGGGGTATCCCAGGTGTTAGATCCTACCCTGTCCCCATGATCCCTGAAAACCTCAAAGGTTCCAAGAAAGCTCAGGACCAGACTGGGTCCAGCCTGGAAGTGATTCATATATGTGTGTAGTGACTTCAACAGGGTTACCCTCTGCCATGTCCTGAAGCACCTGCTCATCAATTACGATTCTTATTATATCCCCCTTGTTCACAGTGATTGGTATGACTGGCTGATCATCAGGGAGGAATTTGTAGGCATTAGTCAGTATGACAGAAGGTAGTGGATTCAGAGGACCTGAATTCAAATGTGGCCTCAGCTATCTGTGTGACTGTGCTACCCTGGGGAAGTCACTAAACTCTGCCTGCTTCCCCCAAAAAATAAATAAATAAAAGCCTCTCCTACGGCCACACAATGCACAATCTATAATTTGATATATAAGTTAAAGGAAACTTCTCTCCCATAGACTACAGTGTTACCCATCCTGCAGCAGCCTCTCCCCAAAGACCTGGCCAGCCCTCCCCTGGGCACTAGAGCTTCTCTCCACCTTTGCTCCTCTCTCCCACCCTCACTGGCTCCCTGGTGCCTGGTAATGGCTGGGCTCAGTAGCTGTTCAGTGACCATCACCCACTGCTCCTGCCCACCCTGGTTTCCTGTCTCTGTCCCCCCTGCACTGTCCAGTCGCTGTCCTCAGCTCCCAAGACATGATGGCCTTTGCTCCCAAACAGACCCTGGCCTGTGCCTTCAACAGTCCTCTCCTTCTCAGCCTCCAGTGGACATTTGTCTCCTTTGCTCCAGGAGCACATCTCTTCCTCTCTTTGGATACAGGGAAGACTTATGAGGACACATTTACAGATTAAAAATGTACCACCAGACCAGAGGGTTTCTATGATATTGAAACCATGGCTCCTTAGGGATGGCTAGGTGATGTAGTAGGTAGGAAGCTGGACCTGGAATCAGGAAGGCCTGAATGCAAATCCAGTCTCAAATTCTTACTAGTTGTGAAACCCTGGACAAGTCACTTTTCTGCTATTTCAGCTTCCTCGTCTTGAACATGGGGATAAAAATGGCAGCTACCTCCTGGTGTGGATGAAAAGAGGTAATATTTTAAAAACATTTTGCAAACTTTAAAGCACTATAGAAACACAATTGTTATTGTTGTTATCTTTATTATTATTTCCAAAAAAGTACAGCTAAAACAACAGACTCCATATCATGAATATTTTATTTATTTTGACTTCTGATAATTTTATTGTTTTCTTTTGCTTTTTAATCATATTTACTTACAAATATATCCCTGTCACTTCTTCAGATCAGTAAGACCTCCCTTATCACAAATTTTTATAAAGAAAGGAGAAAAAGAAACAATTCAGCCAAACCAAACAGTGCTCACTTCTGACATCATATGTAATATAATAAAAGACACAAAGAAACATTGTTCCCAAAGAGTAGAGAAATTGGAGGGTTGAGGATAAAAATAATCAGTGTTATGCTGATAAATGTTTAACAACTAGATTTTTAAAAAGTAGCAGGACACACTTTCACATTTAATCTTCATGATGAACACTTTTTCCATCACTTCCTTAAGTCTAGACAATCTACAACACAATAAATCTAGCACTGATCTGTAGTATTTGCTGGTATTTGAGCTGTAAATGTTCACCTGAAATTTTAACAACCGGCTCCTCAGGCCCAGTTTAAGCTGGCTACAGCTGAGCCCTGAATACAATTTGAACTCTCTTGGTGTTAGGAGAGTTTGCCCAGCCTCTCTTTGTCATAGATTCTGCCCACCCTCTTAACCCTGTCCCCCAAGCCAGGCAACTGCTGGTGCCCTAGGGGTAACTCTCCAGTTCTATTTCACAAGAATGGGCTGGGCATTAGATCATATCTTTCCATGGCAGTCATGGCTTTTACAGAGGATATTTGGGAAGGACATCATAATAAAATAACTACTCACTATTGTTTTGGAGAAGAAGTTGTAGAGAAATTCTATGATACTTGCAAAATCCCTCTAAAGCAAATCAACATATGATAAGCTACTCATGGTCTCAAAATTGGGCATCACTTCAAATGGTCAAAAATATGTTAGAATATATGGATCAGGAATGGGGAATGAGTCAAAACTGTAGACTATACAGAATCCTCATACCTCTAAAGCCTGTATATTTTCTCTGAGAAAAGGCTTAGTAGGAGCTAGATATGAAAAGCACCATGTAAAGTCACAAAAATAAGATATTGATTGTATTTTCCAGAGGTAGTAAATGATTCATTATTGATGTAAGACTCATTCCTGTATCAGTTCTCTATATAGTCATGAAGAGATCTAGAGTTTTGGGGGTGCTCCTGGGAACGCCTGAGATTGCGATGCTGGGCTGTGCCTGAAAGAATTCAACTCAATCTTCTTCTAGCCAGAGGAAAAGTTTATTAGTGATAAAACATACAGGCCAGGTGATGCCCCTAAGGATGAGCGGGCATGAGAAAGTGTCAGCCTTTTGGGCATGAGATTCTCAGCATCTGAATGGGGGCTAGGGTGGATCTTACATACAATAAAATCACTTTGGGTGGCCACAGGAGGGGTCTGGGAAAAGGGTCTAGGTAAGAATTCTGATTGGGAGGTCTGAGAGATTGAATAGACAATGGGAATAGATAATGGAGGGAACTGGAAGGTATCTGAACCTGAAAGTTTAAGGGTTTTATGGGGCCTGTAATGAAGGGAACTGGAAGGCATCTGAGTAAGGTCAAAAGGTGGGGCTAGGGGTTTCAAAGGGAGATAAGGAGCTGGCGTCTGTGGACAAATGGGAGCCAGATTCCCTTTGGGGCAAGGGGCGAAGATCTTTGCTTAAGCTCACACTCCATCAGTCAGACTCCTGATTTGTTTGAGTAAAGATGAAAAGTGAGACATGCATTTAAACATTTCCATCTCTACATATTTAAATGAGTTGTTGACACTGAAAAATAGGACAGCAGATAATAAAAAAAATCAATTACTATGACATCATATGAAAGTTCAACCTATAAAACTCTATTGTCATAGAGAAGAGGCCAAAAGAAACTAAAAATGAGCAAATATTTAATTGACTTGCCAAATGGAAAAAACTGGAATTCAAGGGCAATACCAGCTTACATTCTAAGTTAATTTGGAGAATTTTCTAAGAAGATTTATGATGGTATCACCTCATTGATGGTGCTCTCATAAGAAACAGAGAGACAGAGAGAGAGAGAGATACAGACAGACAGAAAGTGACAGAGAGACAGAGGGAGACAAAGACAGAGAGAAAAAAGCAGAGTAAGGAAAATAAGAACAGCTCAAGACACTATTTAATAGCGTCTATAGGTTATTTAGGAATAAAAGTAGATGGAGAGAAGTAGAAAGAGGAAGAGGAGGGGGAGGAGTAGTTAGATTTTAGTCCCCTTCTTTTAAAGATGAGGAAACAGACAAGATGAAGAAATTTCTCCAAGGTCTAGGAAGCAAATTAAATATTTGCCCCCTTTTTATGGTCTTTTGAACTTCTTTCTATGACAGTAGAGTTTCATTGGATGAACTTTCATATGAAGTCATTGTTAATTGATGCCATTGTCATTTTCTGCTGTCCTATTGTTCAGTGTGCATAATGTGTAAAATATATCTGGATGGAATTGTTTTAAAAGCATGTCTCACCTTAGTTCTTTGCTCCCAACAAATCCGTAGTCTCACCATCCAGAGCAATTATACAGGAATGAGTCTTATATCAGTAAGGAATCATTTCCTATCTATGAAAATATGATCAATACCTTATTTTTGTGACTTTACTAGGTGCTTATCTGAGGATTCTGTATAATCTACAGTCCGTGACTCTTTCATTGCTTATTCCTGATCCACACATTCTAACATTTTCCCACCATTCCCAATTTTGAGTTGAAGTCAATGAGTAACTTATTGTAGCTTAATTTAGTTTAGAGTTACTTCTGAAATTTCCTAGAACTTCTGTAGAGTTTCTTTTCACACAGCTAGTACATGGCTAAATCTAGATTTGAACTCAAGTCCTCCTGACTCCAAGGGCAGAGCTCTATCCACTGCATCACCTAGGTGCTTTTCAAAAAATTTTTATTTATTTTGTTTTATTTTTCTTTATTTTATTAATTTATTTTGATTTATCAATAATCACTTCCATATGCTTTTGAGTTTAAAATTGTTCTCCCCCTTCCTCCCTACCAGCCTCCCCAAGATGGCACACAATCTGATATAGGCTATACATTTACATTCCTATTAAACATATTTTCACATTAGTGATGTTGTAAATAAAAATTAAAACCAATAGGAGGAACCATCAGAAAGAGGAAACAAAATTCAACAGAAGAGAAAAAAAAATAGCAATTCACTTCCATAGTTCTTTCTTTGGATGTGGATAGCATTTTGCATCATGAGGCCTCTGGAGATGTCTTAGATGCTTATACTGTTGGGAAGGGTTAACTTTATTAGTATTAGTCATCGCACAATGTGACTGTTATTGTGTACAACGTTCTCTTGGTTCTGCTCACTTCACTCAGCATCAGACTATACAAGCTTTTCCAGGTTTTTCTGAAGTCAGCCTGTTCATCATTTCTTATAGCATGATAGTATTCCATTACATTCATATACCACAGCTTGCTCAGCCATTCCCCAGTTGATGGGCATCCTCTCAATGTCCAATTCTTTGCCTCCACAAAAAGAGCTGCTGTGAATATTTTTGTACATGTGGGTCCTTTTCCCATTTGTATTATCTCTTTGAGATATAGCCCTCACCTAGGTGCTTTTTAAAGGATCCTGTGGTTACTCCATTTGCATGGAAATTCATTTTCCAAAGTTCCCAGATCATCTCAGTAGAGTCAAGGAGGAAGAAAAATGAGCTCTCTCTAGTGTAGAGGGGCCCATCCAAAGCATGGATTCTTGTAGTACCCCTTTAATGAATGAATAAATAATGAATTAAAAAATACTGATTAGGTACTTACGATGGACCAAACATGGTGCTAAGAGCTGGAGACCCAAGCAGAGCTGTAGAATTTTTTAGCAGCTTCCAAATTTCCCCATCATTTTTGTCAAGCCAATCTTGATGTTTGCAAGGGTTCTGGCCCAGATGAATAAATGTGGCATCATACACCCAGTAACTGAAAGCTGCCTACTCCTTTTCTGCTACCCCCTTTCCAAAATGTGTTGCTCAGCTTTCCCTCCAAGTAGGCAACAGACTATTGTCTCTCCAGGAAGCACTCTTATCTGTTGATAGTAAGTCTTCTGGGAGTCATCTTGCTTGCTGCCACTGCTTTTATTGAATGTGAATGTTTAGGTTGGAGAGGAGAAGTCTGTGATGAGTCCAGTACTCTGCACCACACATCCTACTGGTTATTTACAATATCCTGCTGTCTCTTCTCAGCACAATGACATAGTCCATTAAATGGCAATGCATAAGGCAAGAGTACATCCATGAAGTTTCATGCAACCTTATACTACACATAGAAGCTGTAAGAATTCTGATCAACATAATTACTAACCATGATGTCATGGGAAGAGTGATGAAGTATGTTTCATCTTCTGACAAAAGAAGACTCAAGTGGTAGAATGAGAAATAAATTTTTGAACACGAACAATGTGAGAAGCTGTTTGACTTCATTTCTCAAGTAAATAGAGAACTATGTCAAATTTATAAAAATAAGAGCCATTCCCCAATTGACAAATGATCAAAAGATATAATCAGTTTTCATATGAAGTAATCAAAGCTACCTATAGCCATTTGAAAAAATACTCTAACTCACTATTGATTGGAGAAATGCAAATTAAAATAATTCAGAGGTATTACCCATACCTATTAGATTGGCTAATAAGACAGAAAAAGTAAATGACAAATGTTGGAGGAGATGTGGGAAAATGAGACTTTAATGCATTGTTGATGGAGTTGTAAATTGATTCAACCATTTTGTAGAGCAATTTGGAACTCTGCGAAAAGGCTATGAAACCATGCAGACCGTTTTACCTAGCAGTACCACCACTAGATCTGCATCCCAAAGGGATTAAAAACAAAAAGGAAAAGGAACTATATGTGTGAAGTATATTTATAGCAGCCCTTTTCTGGGGTCAAAGAACTAGAAATCAAGGAGATTCCCATCTATTGGGGAATGGCTGAACAAGCTGTGGTATGTAATTATGGTGGAATACTATTGTAGTATAAGAAATGATGAGCGAGATGCTCTCAGAAAAAAACTGGAAAGACTTGCATGGGCTGCTGCAAAGTGAAATGTACTGAGTACCAAGTAACAGCAATATTGTAAGATCATCACCGGTGAATGACTTAACTATTCTTAGGAATACAGTGTTGCAAGACAACTCTGAAGGACTTATGTTGAAAAATGCTATTCATCCCCAGAGATAAAACTGATGGTGTCTGAATACAGATTAAAAGGGCCAAGGTCTCCCATTGCATCTTTGCCATCTTCAGTTGTCCTGATGAATATCTGGCTGCTGGACCCAGATGGCTCTGGAGGAGAAAGTGATGCTGGTGACTTTGCACAGCCCTCCCTTATTCAAATCAAAGTCAACTGCAAGTCATATCATCATCTCCCTGATGTCATGGTCCTCTTTGAGAATGGAGGACAAACACAACCACTTTTAAATGTCATAATAATAATATAGTTTCAAGAGTTACAAGTGTCGTCTTCCCTTGCAGGAATGTAAACATTTTGCCCTTATTAACAACGTGTTCTTTTCTTTCCTGCTTACCTTTTTATACGTCTCTTGAGTCTTGTATTTGATGACCAAATTTTCTGTTGAGCTCTGGTCTTTTCATCAGGAAGGTTTGGAGGTCCCTTATTTCAATGAATGTTCGTCTCTTCCCCTGAAGGATTATGCTCTATTTCTCTGGGTAATTGATCAGTCTTTGTAATCTGAGCTCCTTTGCCTTATGGAAGTTCATATTCCATGCCCTCAGATCTTTCAATGTAGAAGCTGCCAGGTCATGCATAATCCTAACTGTGGTCCCTTGGTATTTAAATTGCTTCTTTCTGGCTGCTTGCAATATTTTCTCTTTGATCTGGTAATTTTGGAATTTGGCTACAATATTCCCTGGCATCTTCAATTTGGGATCTCTTTCAGGAGGTGATTGGTGGATTCTTTTGATGATTATTTTATCTTCTGGTTTCAGAACCTCAGGGCAGTTTTCCTTGATGATTTCCTGAAAGATGCTGTCCAGGCTCTTTTTTCATCATGATTTTCAGACGGACCAATAATTTTTTTTTTTAATTTTTTAAATTTATTTTGACTTATCAGCAATCACTTCCATATGCTTTTGAGTTTAAAATTTTTCTCTCCCTTACTCCCCACCACCCTCTCCAAGGTGTCGCACAGTCTCATATAGGATATACATTTACATTCCTATTAAACATATTTTCATATTAGTGAAGTTGTAAGTAAAAATTAAAACCAATAGGAGGAACCATTAGAAAGAGAAAACAAAACTCAACAGAAGAGAAAAAAAATGATAGTGATTGAACTTCCATAGTTCTTTCTTTGGACGTGGATTGCATTTTCCATCACGAGGCCTCTGGGGATGTCTTAGATCCTTGTATTGCTGAGAAGGGTTAAGTTTATCAATATTAGTCATTGCACAATGTGGCTGTTATTGTGTACAAAGTCCTCTTGGTTCTGCTCACTTCACTCAGCATCAGACCATACAAGTCTTTCCAGGTTTTTCTGAAGTCAGCCTGTTCATCATTTCTCATAGCACAGTAGTATTCCATTACATTCATATACCACAACTTGCTCAGCCATTCCCCAATTGATGGGCATCCTCTCAGTTTCCAATTCTTTGCCTCCACAAAAAGAGCTGCTGTGAATATTTTTGTACTTGTGGGTCCTTTTCCCATTTGTTTGATCTCTTTGGGATATAGCCCTAGAAGTGCTATTGCTGAGTCAGAGGGTTATTCACATTTTTATAGCCCTTTGGGCATAGTTCCAAATTGTTCTCCAAAATGGTTGGATCATTTCACAACTCCACCAACAATGCATTAGTGTTCCAGTTTTCCCACATCTTCTCCAGCATTTATCGTTTTCCTGTTTTGTCATGTTGGCCAATCTGATAGGTGTGAGGTGGTACCTCGGAGTTGTTTTGATTTGCATTTCTCTAATCAATAATGATTGAGAGCATTTTTTCATATGACTATAGATGGCTTTAATTTCTTCATCTGAGAACTGTCTGTTCATATCCTTTGATCATTTATCAATTGGGGAATGGCTTGTAGTCTTATAAATTTGTCTTAATTCTCTATATATTTCAAAAATGAGGCCCTTATCAGAGAGACTGGTTGTAAAAATTCTTTCCCAATTTTCTACCTTTCTTCTAATCTTACTTGCATTGGCTTTGTGCAAAACCTTTTCAATTTAATGTAATGAAAATTATCTATTTTGCTTTTTGTAATGTTCTCTATCTCCTGTTTTGGACCAACAATTTTTAAATTGTCTCTCCCAGATCTATTTTCCAGGTCAGTTGTTTTACCAATGAGGTGTTTTACGTTTTCATCTGTTTTTTCATTCCTTTGTTTCTGTTTGACTGATTCTTGATATTTCATAGAGTCATTAGCTTCCACTTGCCCAATTCTAATTTTTAACAAATTGTTTCCTTCTGTTAGATTTTATACTTCCTTTTCCATTTGTCAAATTCTACTTTTTAAGGAGTTAATTTCTTCAGCATACTTCTTTTCCTTTGGCTGATTGTATTTTTTTGGGGGGGGGATGACGGTGAGGCAATCAGGGTTAAGCGACTTGCCCAGGGTCACACAGCTAGTAAGTGTTATGTATCTGAGGCTGGTCCTCCTGACTCCAAGGCTGGTGCTATATCCACTGTGCCACCTCACTGCCCTGCTGAGTGTATTTTTCAAGGACTTGTTCTCTCCAGTGTACTTTTTTCCCCCCGATTTGGTCAGTTTTATTTTTTAAAGACTTGTTTTCTACAGTCGGTTTTTGTCCTTACTTTTCTAAGCTATCGACTCTCTCTTGAATACCTCTCATTTCTTTTCCCAATTTTTCTTCTACCTGTCGTATTTGACTTTTAAAATCCTTCTTGAGCTCTTCAAAGAAGGCTTTTTGGGCTCGAGACCACTTCACATTCCTCTTTGAGGTTTCATATGTGGGTATATTGACAATGTTGTCCTCTTCTGAATTTGTGCCTCCATCTTCCCTTTCCCAATAATAAGTGTCTATAGTCATTGTTCATTTCTGCTTTCTACTAATGGTGCTTGCCTATTTCTTGGCTTTTAAAGTTGAGCTGTCCTGCTGGAGTGCAGAGGGCACTCATGCCCAGCTTCTTGTGCTGGAGGTCAGAGACCTGGTCACTGGCTTTGTGTGCTGGGGCCTCAGGTGCTGGCATCTGGAGACTCTAGGGCTCTGGCAGCTCACCTGTTTCTGGACTGGGGCCAGCAGCAATAGAGCTCTTGGGGTGGGGAGTCTGGTTCCCTGAGGATGCCTGCTTACTCAGGCTTCTTTAAAGCACTCTAATGTTTGGCTGCTGGAGGATGTCTGCCAGCCTGGAGCTGTGCTGAAGCACCGGGAGATTTGGCTGCTGGAGCACCCCAGGGCAAGTGGTGGCTTTCTGAGCTGGTGTTTACCAGTTCCCCTGCCTGTGCTGAGGGACTTGGGAGTGGGATCCTGGTGTTCGAGTTTGCCTATTCCATCACTCTGGGCCTTGGGATCTCTCCCTTAGTTTGCTGAGGTGGGGCTTGCCACTGGCTGGCTGGGAGGCTTCTTGTCCTGTACTGCTCCCCTTCCCCTAGAGTGGGCCTTTCCCATTAATCCCCCAAGCTTCCTGGGGTACAAGACAGCTGCACCCCATGTTCTACTGGCTCTGCTGTTCTAGGGTTTTTTCTGGGTTGATATTTTCTGGGCTTTCAGAGGTCAATAAAGGAGGGTGAGAGTGACTTACTTCTGACTCCAGCAACTTGGCCCCCAGAAGTCTTGAAGCATTCAGTTTTGCTGTGATGTTTTTATTTTCACCTACATCACTGAAGTTATTATATGTCTCATTGTCCTAGTGTTGCTTAGGGAAGTCAGTGGAGAGGCATATAGCAGGGAAGAACTAATGGGAACAAGGAATTATTAAGAAGGGTTAGAATAAAGTTTTTCATGGAAAATGTCAGCTCAAAAATTTTGAGAGACGTGGCAAGAGCATGGAACAAGTGTTGGATAATTCACGTGCTCTACCATGTCCAAGTGATGTCAAGAAAAGTGAAGAAGGGCCCCACTCATTTGGGGGGAGCACTTGCAGTGAACTTGTGCATGCCATGACAAAAGGAGTACTATTGCATGGGCATGGATGGCTGCCTTGTCAGCTGCATCGCTGGAAGAAGCAGACTCCAGGGAGTGTTGGTCAGACTCCAATGCTTTCATGGTGTTCTGCCTTAGTGAAACCACAAATAAACAGTCAGACAAAATGAATCCCCAAAACTCAAGCCCGTGCTTGAAATGTATGTCTCTGTGTTTTGTGTCCATCCCTTCTCCTTCAAGAGGAGGTAACCCACTTCTTGACAGGTCCCAGGGTGTTCTAGTCCTGTCCTGGTTGGAGCACCTCTGGATTAATGCTTTCCCTTCTGGGTGCCTCATTTTAGATGGACTTAGGCAGGCTGGAGTCCAGCCAGAGCAAAACAGCCAGAATGGGGAAAGGACCAGAGGCCAAGAGAAGAAAGGTTGCCTGAAGTGACACAGAAGCTTAACCTGGGGGGGACCATGGGGACATGTCATAACTGCCTTCAGGCATTCAAAGGACTGTTGCAATGAAGAGGGTGTGACTTGTTTTGCCTGGTAGCAAACCACAGAAATAGGAGCAAAGGGTGGAAGGTGCAGGGAGGCAGACTTCAGCTCAAACTAAGAACAGACTCCCTGCTAATGAGAACCACGCACAAGTGTAATTGATGATCAGTTATTGGAGGAAGTAGTAGTAATAAAAGCTAACGTTTCTAGAGTGCTTACTAAGTGCCAAGCACTTTACCATTACTATCTCACAACAACCCTACAGGTTGGTGCCATTGTGATCCCTATTTTATAGATAAGAAATCTAAGACAAACAAAGGTTAAGTCACTTGGCCAGCCTGACACACCTAGGAAGCATCTGAGGCTGGATTTGAACTCAGGGCTTCTTGATAATATGCCTGGCTGTATCCACTGCACCACCTAGCTTATTGGTAGCTACATTCTCTGCCCTGGAGGTCTTCAAGCAAAGCTTTAAGAACACTTGTTGAGAATTTGAAAGGGGACTCTTGGTCAGCTAAAAGTTAGACAAACCCACCTTTGGGTGTCATCTAATCATATAGATTGTGACACTCCATCATTCTTGCCTGGAAGAGAAATCAAGGTCAGAACTGGTAACAGAATCTTCCTGTGAGGCCTAGAAACCTGCCCCCCTGAGGGAGCCCAGACAAGCTGCCCCTGACCCAGCTGGGGGGAAGGAGAAGTCCCTGGGCAGTGATGCCTCCCTCAGCGGTTGCCTGGGCAGGTTTGGTTCAGAGCTGTATCACTGTGAGAGGCCAGTTAGTGCTCTGGTGATGGTAATAGACTGCAATATCCTCAGCCTCCACATTGCTGATTGTGAGGGAGAAATCTGTCCCAGGGCCACTGCCACTGAACCTTGATGAGACCCCATCGTGCAGGGTGGAAGCAAATCTAATGAGGAGCCTAGGAGCCTGGCCTGGTTTCTGTTGGTACCACTGTAACTCATTGCTAATGCTCTGACTGGTCGTGCAGGACATGGTCACTCTCTCTCCTGGAGACACAGACAGGGAGGCTGGAGACTGGATTAGCCCAATGGCCCCTTGGGCATCTGCAATCACAAACACAAGGTAAAGAGTGAGAAAAATGCAACTCCATATTTACAGCAAGAGGAATCTCTTTGACATTGTTGTGAGTTAAATCTTCCTGTCTTGGGCTCTGCTCCCAAGATCACCAGTGCAGAGCCACATTTTCTCTCTGACCCTCAGAATCACACACATTCTGACTTCTCCGCAGAGGGACAAAAGGCAAGGCTGTCTCTGCTCTTCCTCACTCACCTGGGATCCAGAGCAACAGGAAAAAGAGGAGGTGAGCCTGGGACCCCATGTCCATGTGCCTGAGCTCTGAGCTGCCCAGCATCTTCCTCCCCAGCTGCCTTTTTATAGCTGCTGTCCTCAGTAGCTTCAGGGACTGGGAGTGAGCCATGCAAAACAACTCAAGGAGGAGGCTTCTGCTCACAGGACAGGCCCCAGTGATCTCACCTTTTAGATAGCCTGGGAACCTGAACTGGATGAGTGCAGCATTGCCCTTCTGGGACCCTGGTGTGGGGGCATCCCAGTTTTCTTAACTCCTACCCTCTCCCCATGAGCCATGAAAACCTCAAAGGTGCCAAGAAAGCTCAGGACCCGACTGGGTCCAGCTTGGAAGTGATTCACCACACGTGTGCAGTGACCTCAATGGGGTGACCCTTCTTCTAGGCTGAAGCACTTGCCTGTCACTCATGATTCTTCTTACATCCTTACTGGTTCACAGTGATTGCTATGACTGTCTGATTATCAGGCAGGGATTTGTAGGCAGCAGTGTCAGTACAACAGAAGGGAGTCATTTCCTAGTGTTTATGTAAATGTTCTTGGATATTTTTCCCTATCTGTAGGATACCACAGCTCCTGAAGAAAGTTCCTGCTTCTAAAGTCCTTGGAAATGGCAAATGGGTTAGCATATGATTTGATTGGAAGAAATTACATCAGATAAGAGGAATTGCCATCACTTTGCTGCTGCACCCTGAGGACCAAGAGGCCTTTCCATCCAATGTGCAGCTGAAGTTTCCCATATGGGACATCTCCCCCTACTGCAGGGTGAGCTCCTGGAGAGCAGCGGCCATCCCCCAGCTCCACTTGCATTTCCAACTCTTAACACAGTGGTTTGCCCATAATAATTTCCTAATCAGTATTTCTGAATTTGTTAATATTCATTCATTGAGAAAGCACTATAAGAAGCTGTGATTTGGATGGTCCCCTCTACACTGGGGAAAAGTCATTTTTTTCCTCAATGACTGTGTACACAAAGGATGTGGGAAGGTTGGAATATGAATTCCCATGCTAATGGAGGAGCCATAGGATCCTTTAAAAAGCATCTAGGTGGGGTTGCTAGGTGATGCAGTGGACGGAGCACCTGTATTCCATTCAGCAAGACCTGAGTTCAAATTCAGCCTCAGCCATTTACTAGCTGTCTGGCTTTGAGACCCTGGGCAAATCTCTTAATTCTGACTGCTTTCTCCAAAATAAATAAATAAAAGCCACTGCTAAGAGATGCAATTCACAATTTAGAATTTGATATACAAATTAAAGGAAACTTCTCTCATATAAACGCCCCAGAGACCTGGCCAGAATTACCCGGGGTATTCAATCTTTTCTCTATTTTGGCTCCTCTCCCCAGCCCTCAGGGGCTCCCTGGTGCCTGGTAATGCCTG
Source organism: Phascolarctos cinereus (assembly GCF_003287225.1). NCBI lineage: Eukaryota > Metazoa > Chordata > Mammalia > Diprotodontia > Phascolarctidae > Phascolarctos > Phascolarctos cinereus. The sequence goes on along the minus strand of NW_027555698.1, from coordinate 10,250 downwards.
GGCTCAGTAGCTGCTGAGTAACTGTCACCCACTGCTCCTGCCCACCCTGGTTTCCTGTCTCTGTCCCCCTGCACTGTCCAGTAGCTGTCCTCAGCTACCAAGACAGGAGAGGCCTTTGCTCCCAGAGAGACCCTGGTCTGGGCCTTCAACAGTCCTCTCTTCCTCAGCCTCCAGTGGACGTTTGTCTCCTTTGCTCTAGGAGCAGATCTCTTACTCTACCAGGATATGGGGAAACACCAAGTAAAGTCATAAAAATAAGATATTTTTCATACTTTCATAGGAAGAACATTATTCATTACTGATGTAAGACGTATTCCTGTATCAGTCGACTGCATGGTCAGACTACTGATTTTTCTGAGCAAAGATGGAAGGTGAGACAGGCATTTCAAACAATTCCATCTTGACACATTTAAATGAGTTATTGCCACTGAAAACTCAGATGGCAGAAAATAACAAAGGCATCATTTACAATGACTTCATATACAAGTTTGACCTATGAAACTCTATTGTCATATAAAGAAAACCAAAAGAGACCAAAAAGCACCTAAAAAGTCACCAAACAATTTCATTTACTTACCAAGCAGACAAAGGTGGAAGTGAATGGAAAAACCTGTTTTGATTATAAGTTCATTTGCGGAATTTTGTGAAGAACTATGAGCCGTATCACCTCATTGATCAAGCTTTCATAACACACACACACACACACACACACACACAGAGGGAGAGAGAGAGAGAGAGAGAAGAGAGAGAGAGAGAGAGAGAGAGAGAGAAGCAGATTAAGGAAAAAACCAACTGAAGACAATATTTCACTGTGTTCAGAGGCTATTTAGGAATCAAGGCAGATGGAGAGAAGAAGGAAGAGGAGGAGGAGGAGGTGTAATTCAGCTGCCCTTGTTTTAGAGATGAGGAAATTGACAAGATGAAGAAATTCACCCAAAGTCTAATAAGTGGATGGGTTACTCATTCAAATCTAGTTCCCTTACCTTCAAATCCCCTCCCCCCTTTTCCACTGCCCCACCCTAGAGATGGAACGCCATTTACGGGACATTGCACCTAGACCAGCTTGACTAAAATTTAGAATTGATAAAAGGGTAGTAACGGGCAATAATCCTTGATTAATAGGTTAGAACCAGGTTTTAAAAACCAGAGAAATGAGTCCTCTTGGTGGGGAGTGAGGGATGGGTATGGAAAAAGGAAGGAGGAGGAGGGAAGGGAGAATACATATATTTTAAAAAACAGATCTTTATTGACACTTTCTGTTTCTATAACACTTAAGTTCTTGGCTAGACTACATGTTACAGTGGTGTGATTGTGATGCCGGGAAAAAGTGAGGAAAGGCCTTGCACGTGAGATTAATTTCATGGGATGAACGTCTATGAGAGGACAAGATTAGCATCTGACCAATCAATCCATAAATCAGTTATCATATAGAAAGTGCTCAATGTGTGCTAGGCCCTGTCCTAAACACGGGATGTTCAAAATGAGGCAAAAGAAGCTCTGCCCTCAAGGAGCTTACAGTCTAACAAGGGTGACAAAATGTAAATAAATCTATATAAAGCACACTACAGACTGGATAAACTGGAAGTAATTAACGAGGGAAGGCACTGGGATTAAGAGGCATTAGAGAAGGCTGGCCACTGGAGTTTATTGAGTTGAGGGATGAGGAGGATGGTTATAAGATGAGACCTGCACTTTAGGAAAAGTCACTTTACTGCCTGAATGGGCTGAGTGGACATGGCTGAGTCATCTACACAATTAGAGGGAAGAGATCCCAATGTGTATTTTACCCTGTCCTAAAGAAAGACAGCAACATTATGGTGCCATGCTTTAGTTGAACCAGTGTGTTACATTCTTCCCTTGGGCAGGTCATCTCTAGAATAGTTTTGGGTTTTTTTTCCCCAGTTCCAGGTGCCCCGTGGTAGGAGGAACCAAGAAATTATGGAAGGCAGCCAGAGAAATGGTCCAGATGGTAGAGGGTTGGAGTGAAAAAGATCAGTGGCAGGAAGCAGGGATGCTTGGCCTGCAGAACATGCATGGGGCATCAGGATGTATTGCAGGGTGACCTTCAAGCCTTCAAAGGTTGATCACAGGATCGAGGTGCATGGCTTGTTCTGCTTGTCACCAGAGACAGAAACTCCTGCAATGGGGAGAAGCTCAAGAGAGGTAGATTTAATACTTGAAGTAAGGACAGGAACCTATGGAAGAAAAGAAGCCTTTGCTAAGCCCCTACTGTGTGCCAGGCACTGTGCTAAGTGATTTACAAATAGAGCAGTTACTGCTCTTTACCCAGTGATTGAAGGCCAGGTGTCTTACATATCTATCACCTCCTGACTGCATCACCTAGGTAGCTAGTGCTGCTGCCTTGGAGGTCTACAAGCAATGTCTATAAGAATACTTACTGAGGATTTGGAAAAGGAATCTTGGTCATGTATAATTACAGAAACCCAGCTTTGGGGTGTCATTGATCATTTGGTTATGGCACTCTGTGATTCTTTCTGGGAAATCAAGGTCAGATTTCATCACAGCTTATGTATCTTCTGAGGCCTAGAAACCTCCCCTAAGGGAGCCCAGACAAGCTGCCCCTGACCCAGCTGAGGGGGAGGAGAAGGCCCTGGGAAGTAATGACTTCCTCAGCTGCTGCCTGGGCAGGTTTTTGTTCAGAGCTGTATCACTGTGGGGAGATAATTATAACCATACTGACAGTAGTAGACTGCAGCATCCTCAGCCTCCACACTGCTGATTGTGAGGGAGAAATCTGTCCCAGAGCCACTGCCACTGAACCTCGAGGGGACCCCATCATGCAGGGTGGAAGCATATCTAATGAGGAGCCTAGGAGCCTGGCCTGGTTTCTGTTGGTACCAGTGTAGGTCATTGCTAATGCCCTGACTGGCTGTGCAGGACATGGTAGCTTTCTCTCCTGGAGACACAGACAGGGAGGCTGGAGACTGGATTAGCCCAATGGCCCCTCGGGCATCTGCAATCACAAACACAAGGTAAAGAGTGAGAAAAATGCAAGTCCATATTTACATTAGGAGAACTCTCTGGCAGTGTTGTGAGTTAAACCTTCCTGTGCTGGGTTCTGCCCCCGTGTTCACCAGTGAAGAGCCACATTTTCTCTCTGACCCTCAGAATCACACACATTCTGACTTCTGCCCAGAGGGACAAAAGGCAGGGCTGTCTCTGCTCTTCCTCACTCACCTGGGATCCAGAGCAACAGGAAAAAGAGGAGGTGAGCCTGGGACCCCATGTCCATGTGCCTGAGCTCTGAGCTGCCCATCATCTTCCTCCCCAGCTGCCTTTTTATAGCTGCTCTCCTGAGTAGCTTCAGGGGCTGGGAGTGAGCCATGCAAAACAGCTCAGGGGAGAGGCTTCTGCCCACAGGACATGCCCCAGAGATCTCACCTCTTGGACAGCAAGGCAACCTCAGCTGTGTGAGTGCAGCATTGCCCTTCTGGGATCCTGGGAATGGCGTATCCCAGTGGTGTTACATCCAACCCTGTCCCCATCAGCCCTTAAAATCTCAAAGGTGCCAAGAAAGCTCAGACCAGACTGGGACCAGCAAGAAGTGATTCCCATATGTGTCCTGTGACTTCAGTGGGGTTAACCTCCATTTTAGCCTGAAGCATCATCATCACCATCAACCATGATTCTTATTCTGCTCCCCACTCACTGGTTCCCGGTGATTGGTAGGAGTGTCTGATTATTATGAATGTATTTGTAGGCATTAGAGTCAGTATAACAAAAGGTAGTCCTTTCCTAGTGTTTATGTAAATGTTGTTAGATTTTTCCCCCCTCTGCAGAATTACCACAGCTACTGCAGAAAGCTCCTGGTACCAAAGTCCTTTCAAATGGCAAATGGTTCAGTATATGATTTGATTGGAAGAAATTACATCAACTAAGAGGAATTGCCATCACTTTGCTGCTGCACCCTGTGGACCATGAGACCTTTCCATCCTACTTGCAGCTGAAGTCTCCCATATGGGACATCTCCCTTTAGTGCCGTGTGAGCTCCTGGAGAGCAGGGGCCATCTGGCAGCTCCACTTGCATCTCCAACTCTTAACACAGGTATTTGCCCATCATGACTGCCTAATCAATATTTTTCAATTCAGTAATTAATTCATTCATTAAAAAAGCACTATAAGAATCTATGCTTTGGATGGGCCCCTCTACACTAGGGAAAATCGTTTTTCTTCCTCAATGACCCTGCAGAGATGATCTGGAATGTTGGGATATGAATTCCCGTGCAAGTGGAGTAGCAATAGGATGCTGTAAAAAGCATCTAGGTGGAGTTGCTAGGTGATGCAGTAGACAGAGCCCCTGCCTGGGATTCAGGAGGACTTGGGTTCAACTCGGTCCTCAGCCGTGTACTAGCTGTCTGGCTGTGAGACCCTGGATAAGTCACTTAACTCCAACCGCTTCCCCCCAAAATAAATAAAAGCCACTACTAAGGCCGCAGAACTCACAATCTAGAATTTCATATATACGTTAAGGGAAACTTCTCTCATGTAGAGGTAACGTTACCCATCTTGCAGCAGCCTCTCCCCAAAGACCTGGCCAGGCCTCCTCCGGGCACTCGAACTTCTCTCTACCTTTGTTCCACTCTCCTGCCCTCACTGACTCCCTGGTGCCTGGTAACAACTGGGCTCAGTAGCTGCTCAGTGACTGTCACCTACTGCTGCTCCCTACCCTGCTTTCCTGTCTCTGTCCCACTGCAGAGTCCAGTAGCTGTCCTCAGCTCCCAGGGCATGAGAGACCTTTGCTCCCAGACAGATCGTGGTCCAGGCCTTCAACAATCCTCTCCTCCTCAGCCTCCAGTGGAAGTTTGTCTCTTTTGCTCCAGGAGCAGATCTCTTACTCTACCAGGATATTGGGAAGCACCAAGTAAAGTCACAAAAATAAGGTATTGTTCATACTTTCATAGACAGAAAATTATTCATTACTGATGGTACACTCATTGAATTATCAGTCCCCTGCATGGTCAGACTGCTGATTTGTCTGAGCAAAGATGAAAGGTGAGACACCCATTGAAAACAATTCCATCTTGACACATTGAAATGAGTTATTGCCATTGAAAACCCAGAGGGCAGAAAATAACAAAGTCATCATTTGCAATGACTTCATATAAAAGTTTGACCTATGAAACTCTATTGTCATATGAAGAAAACCGAAAGAGAGTAAAAAGCACCTAAAAAGTCGAGAAATATTTCATTCACTTGCCAAGCAGACAAAGGTGGAAGTGAATGCAAAAAACTTTTTGCATTATAAGTTCATTTGCGGAAGTTTGTTAAGAAGAACTATGAGCCGTATCACGTCACTGATCAAGCTTTCATAACACACACAGACACACGCAGACACAGGGAGAGAGAGAGAGAGAGAGAGAGAGAGAGAGAGAGAGAGAGAGAGAGAGAGAGAGAGAGAGAGAGAGAGAGAGAAGCAGATTAGGGAAAAAACCAGTTGAAGACAGTATTTGACTGTGTCCAGAGAGTGTTTAGGGATCAAGGCAGATGGAGAGAAGAAGGAAGAGGGGGAGGAGGAGTTGTAATTCAGCCACCCTTGTTTTAGAGATGAGGAAATTGACAAGATGAAGAAATTTGCCCAAAGTGTAATAAGTGGATGTGTTATTCAAATCCAGTTCCTTTACCTTCAAATCCCTTCCCCACTTTTCCACTACCCCACCCTAGAGATGGAATGCCATGTATAGGACATTGCACCTAGACCAGCTTGACTAAAATTTAGCATTGATACCGCACAAATAGAATCAGATGTAAAGAACTGGAAAAACATCAGTTGCTTATGGGTAGGCCGAGCCAATATAATAAAAATGACAATCCTACCTAAGCTAATTTACGTATTCGGTGCCATACCAATCAAACTACCAAAAAATTATTTTATACAGTTAGAAAAAATAATAACAAAATTCATTTGGAAAAAGAAAAGGTCCAGAATATCAAAGGAACTAATGAAAAGAAATGCAGGGGAAGGTGGCCTAGCAATTCCAGATCTTAAATTCTATTATAAAGCAGCAATCATCAAAAATGCTTGGTACTGGCTAAGAAATAGGGAGGTGGATCAGTGGAATAGCTTAAATATGTAAGACACAGTAGTCAATGACTATAGTAACATATTATTTGATCAACACAAAGACCCCAGCTTCTGGGATAAGAACCCACTCTTTGAAAAAAACTGCTGGGAAAACTGGAAAAGGGTAAGGCAGAAACTAGGCCTAGACCCAAATCTCATACCATATACAGTCAAAATGGGTCCAGGACTTAGATATAAAGGCTGATACCATAAGCAAACTGGGAGAACAAGGAATAGTTTATCTATCAGACCTATGGAGAACAGAAGAATTCATGACCAAACAGGAGATAGAGAACATTATGAAAAGCCAAAGGGATAATTTTGATTACATTAAATTGAAAAGTTTTTGCACAAACAAAGACAATGCAAGTAAGATTAGAAGGAAGGTAGAAAATTGGGAAAGAATTTTTACAACCAGTCTCTCTGATAAAGGTCCCATTTCTAAAATATGTAGAGAATTAAGACAAATTTATAAGAACACAAGCCATTCCCCCAATTGATAAATGGTCAAAGGATATGAACAGACAGTTCTCAGATGAAGAAATTAAAGCCATCTATAGTCATATGAAAAAATGCTCTCAATCATTATTGATTAGAGAAATGCAAATCAAAACAACTCTGAGGTACCACATTACACCTATCAGATTGGCCAACATGACAAAACAGGAAAATGATAAATGTTGGAGAGGATCTGGGGAAAATTGTAATGCTAATACATTCTTGGTGGAGTTGTGAAATGATCCAACCATGTTGGAGAACAATTTGGAACTATGCCCAAAGGGCTACAAAAATGTGCATACCCTTTGATCCAGCAATAGCACTTCTAGGGCTATATCCCAAAGAGATCAAACAAACGGGAAAAGGACCCACATGTACAAAAATATACATAGCAGCTCTTTTTGGGTGACAAAGATTGGAAATTGAGAGGATGCCCATCAATTGGGGAATGGCTGAGCAAGTTGTGGTATGTGAATGTAGTGGAATACTATTGTGCTATAAGAAATGATGAACAGGCTGACTTCAGAAACACCTGGAAAGACTTATATGGTCTGATGCTGAGTGAAGTGAGCAGAACCAAGAGGACTTTGTACACAATAACAGCCATGTTATGCAATGACTAAGATTGTTAAACTGAACCCTTCTCAGCATTATGAGGATCTAAGACATCTCCAGAGGCCTCATTATGGAAAATGCTGTCCACATGCAAAGAAAGAACTATGGAAGTCGAATGCTATACTTATTTTTACCTTCTATTGAATTTTGTTTCATCTTTCTGATGGCTCCTCCTATTGGTTTTAATTTTTACTTACAACTTCACTAATGTGAAAATATGTTTAATGGGTATGTAAATAAATCCTATATCAGATTGTGCGTCTTGGGGGGGAGGAAAAGGGAGAAAATTTTTCAACTCAAAAGTATGTGGAAAAAATAAAAAAAATTTAAATAAAAAAAAATTTAGAATTGATAAAGGGGTAGTAATGGGCAATAACCCTTTATTAATAGGTTAGAACCAGAGTGTAAAAAACCAAAGAAATGAGTCCTGTTGGTGGGGAGTGAGGGATGGGTGTGGAAAGAGGAAGGAGGAGGAGGAAGGGAGAATACATATATTTTAAAAAAACAGATCTTTATTGACACTTTCTGTTTCTATAACACTAAGTTCTTGGCTAGACTACATGTTACACTGGTATGATTGTGATGCCAGGAAAAAGTGAGGAAATGCCTTGCACGTGAGATTAATTTCATCTGATCAATCAATCCATCAATCAGTTATCATGTAGAAAGTGCTCAATGTGTGCTAGGCCCTGTGCTAAACACGGGATGTTCAAAATGAGGCAAAAGAAGCTCTGCCCTCAAGGCACTTACAGTCTAACAAGGGTGACAAAATGTAAATAAATCTATATAAAGCACACTACAGACTGGATAAACTGGAAGAAATTAAAGAGGGAAGGCACTGGGATTAAGAGGCATGAGAGAAGGCTGGCCCCTGGAGTTTATTGAGTTGGGGGATGAGGAGGATGGTTATAAGATGAGACCTGCACTTTAGGAAAGTCACTTTACTGCCTGAATGGGCTGAGTGGACATGGCTGAGTCATCTACACAATTAGAGGGAAGAGATCCCAATGTGTATTTTACCCTGTCCTAAAGAAAGACAGCAACATCTTATGGTGCCATGCTTTAGCTGAACCCAGTGTGTTACATTCTTCCCTTGGGCAGGTCATCTCTAGAATAGTTTTGGGTTTTTTTTCCCCAGTTCCAGGTGCCCCATGGTAGGAGGAACCAAGAAATTATGAAAGGCAGCCAGAGAAATGGTCCAGATGGTAGAGGGTTGGAGTGAAAAAGATCAGTGGCAGGAAGCAGGGATGCTTGGCCTGCAGAACATACATGGTGTTAGGGATCTATAAGGATGTAGAGGGCCACAGGCTGTTCAAGAGATCTCACTGATGGGTGAAGGCCCTCCTCTGGTGCTTATCTTTGAGCAAAGGTCTCCTGGTTCGGTTCTCCATTGTGTGGAGCTGTAACAATGTTTAACTCCGCTAGTTATTGTATGGTCATTAGCAATCTATTCTGGGATTGGAGTCAGATAAGTGCACAGGATGTGCATGCACTGTCCTTGAGCACAGCATGGGCTATATGTCATTGTAACTTGAGAAAGAGTGCCTGTTATTTTACTATATAAGGAAGTGCTTTGCTAAAAATAAATGGAGTTGCTTCCGTCTTGTCTCCACCTCATCAATGTGCATTCGAGATAGAAGGTTAAGCTGGTCTTATCCCTTCAAAGTTAGTATAGGATCCTGGTTCTAGTGGTGAGATGAATTAGTTGTGCACAAGAACATGGGGCACCAGGATGGATTGCAGGGTGACCTTCAAGCCTTCAAAGGTTTATCACAGGATCGAGGTGCGTGGCTTGTTCTGCTTGGCACCAGAGGCAGAAACTCCTGCAATGGGGAGAAGGTGAAGCGAGGCAGATTTAATACTTGTAAGGAGTAAGGACTAGGAAGAAAACAAGCCTTTCCTAAGCCCCTACTGTGTGCCAGGCACTGTGCTAAGTGATTTACAAATAGAGTACTTACTGCCCTTTTACCCAGTGATTGAAGGCCAGGTGTCTTACATATCTATCACCTCCTGACTGCATCACCTAGGTAGCTAGTGCTGCTGCCCTGGAGGTCTACAAGCAATGTCTTTAAGAATACTTACTGAGGATTTGGAAAAGGGAATCTTGGTCATGTATGGTTAGAGAAACCCAGCTTTGGGGTGTCATTGAATCATTGAGATTATGGCACTTCTTTTCTGGGAAATCAAGGTCAGATTTCATCACAGCTTATGTATCTTCTGAGGCTTAGAAACCTCCCCCTGAGGGAGCCCAGACAAGCTGCCCCTGACGCAGCTGTTGGAGAACGAGAAGTCCCGGGGCAGTGATGCCTCCCTCAGCTGCTGCCTGGGCAGGTTTTTGTTCAGAGCTGTAGCACTGTGGGAGAATTATAGTCATTGACAGTAGTAGACTGCAGCATCCTCAGCCTCCACACTGCTGATTGTGAGGGAGAAATCTGTCCAGAGCACTGCCACTGAACCTCGAGGGACCCTATCTTGCAGGGTGGAAGCACGTTTAATGAGAGCCTAGGAGCCTGGCCTGGTTTCTGTTGGTACCAGTGTAGGTAGATGCCAATGCCTGACTGGCCCTGCAGGACATGGTCACTCTCTCCTGAGACACAGACAGGGAGGCTGGAGACTGGTCAGTTCAATGGCCCCTTGGGCATCTGCAATCTCAACACAAGAGTAAAGAGTGAGAAAAAGCAAGTCCATATTTATAGTAGGAGAAATCTCTCAGACAGTGTTGTGAGTTAAACCTTGCTGTGCTGGGCCCTGCCCCCATGATCACCAGTGAAGTGCCACATTTTCTCTCTGACCCTCAGAATCACACACATTTGACTTCTGCCCAGAAGGACAAAAGGCAGGGCTGTCTCTGCTCTTCCTCACTCACCTGGATCCAGAGCAACAGGAAAAAAGGAGGTGAGCCTGGGACCCCATGTCCATGTGCCTGAACTCTGAGCTGCCCAGCATCTTCCTCCCCAGCTGCCTTTTCATAGCTGCTCTCATGAGTAGCTTCAGGGGTTGGGAGTGAGCCATGCAAAACAGCTCAGGGAGGGAGGCTTCTGCCCACAGGACAGGC
>NW_027555697.1:0-31234 GCF_003287225.1 Phascolarctos cinereus | reverse complement strand
AGAGGGGAGGGGAAGACCTTCAGGGTTTCTAGCCTGAACAGAAGCAATTGCTATTTACACTCACTTTAAGCCATCAAAACCCAAACAATGACCAAGTTAGGCTTAGGCTGGAACCTATTATTGGCCAATCAGTGAGAGCCAGAGTGATTTGGGTTTAAGTACAGTCAAGTAGCTCCAGTTGAATTCCAATAGGCTTTATCAAAATCTGGTTTTCCAGAGCTCCATTTCAAGAAATCATAAATGAAACTGCATGGGGCAAAATGATATTATCATGTTGAAGGTCATCCAGAGGATAATGGCCCAGTTGGAGTGGTGATTGGAATCTATGTCATGTAAGCGTCAATTAAAGGATATTTAGCTTGAAGGACAGATATCAAATGTTGATAACTAGGAGTCTTAATGACAAAGGAGAAACAACTGTGTTCCTGAGGCTATGAAGGCAAATATCTGCTAGTTATTCTATTGCTCTATTTAATGTTTCAGGAAATAGCACCAAGGTGTACCTTTTTGAAGGTTGGAAACTGCCCTGGGTATGGTAAAGAGAGGAGAGCTAGTATTCATGAAGGAGTGAGGAATTGCATGAGTAATTCTGTGTTTGTTGAGGGATAACAAACTGATGAGCAGCATGAAAAGAAGTTTGGTGAAGGGAGGGTGGAAATAGAGAGGAAAGAGTGAGTAAAGGGAGAATTCAGTGTGCGTAAATAGGAGAGAGTGAAGGAGGTAGTCATCACTATTAAGGGCAGTATATACTTAGAAAGCTCTGCTTCTGAAAGGAATTTAATGTGGGGAAAAACTGATTAATTAAGACCTAGTTTTCTTCCATGTATACTAATAGGGGAAGGTAGTGATGAGAAACTGTTAGATTTGATCTCATATAGCTTATGTGAATTCTGAACTCTTCGTAGTTTATATAGGTTGTGGACAGTGTGGAAGAAACTTACAGGGTATATCTGGGGCACAGGACATATGTGACAATAACATGACAGACACAATAGTTTAATATATATATATATATATATGTGAGTGTGTGCATATGTATATACATATATACCTATATATACACATATATGTGTGTGTTTGTGTGTGTGTTAAGATTTCTACCTGAAAACACAATTAAACTAGCTGAACTGTGTCTTTGAGTCCAAAACTAGGTGCAATGGATATATAAGCTAAATAAAGATGTATTTTGAGTTGACATAATAATTACACTTAAATATTTATATGAATTACATTGCTGTAATAATGAAACAATTAATAATAATTATAAAGGTCCAATACTAAAGTGGACTGCCTCAGGAGATAGTGTATTTCTTTCACCCATAGAAGATGAATAGCCACGACCATGTACAACAGAGAGAAAATTCCTTAGGGGACTCTCCATATTGTCCAGCTGAATGGGATATAAAGTGATGGCTTCTAATTATACTTAATAAGGAGCATAAGTAGGGGACTTCATGACAAGGAGACTGAGACTGGAGCTTAGTTACAAATCAGATCAACTTTTAAACTTCCTCATCAGGTTACACTTTTGACTCCAAACTTTCTCTACTACATAACATCAGGCTTGGCTTCTCAACCTGGAAATTAACTTTTCTCTGTTGATTCCTCACCTTGGAAATTCACTTCATTTCTAAAGCCATATGCTCTGGTTCCTTCTAGGAACCCATTTTAAACAAAGTGCCCGGACTAGCCTTGTCTTCAATCTACCCTGGTCTCCATTCCTGACTCTCAAGACTTCCCATATCTTCTCTTGGCTCCTTAACACCTTTTTTTTTTTGGTTGCCTTTTGTTTATTCTTCTCCTATTAGAATGTACAATCCTTGAGAGTAGGGATTGTCTTTCTATGTGTAGTTTTATTCCCAACACTTAGCCTAGTGCCTGACAAATAGTAAACAATAAATCCTTGTTGACTTATAGAGAGCTTTTATTCAGATATGGGTTGGAGAGGTCAACTCTGAGGCCACTCACAGCTCAACAATATACTTCTATGATAGAAACAAGTTTATAAGTTTACTAGAGCAAGTTTATAAGAATATATAAGAATATAAGAATAGGGTGGAGGAGTAAAAACAGTTACTTGCTTGAGCTCTTCCCCAAACCCCTCTAAATAACTGTAAAAATGGCTGTAAACAAATTCTAGAGCAGCAGAACCCACAAAAAGACAGAGCAAAAAAAATTTCCAGCCCAAACAACCTTGATGGTTGGTTGGAAAGGTATGTTGCACCAGGCTAGCAGAGAAGTACATTTCAGTGTGGGCCCCACAGGCAATAACTGGGCCTCAGCAAACCTGGAGCACTTTTCAGGGGACTGAATCACAGGCAGCTGTGGTAGTTTTCAGACTTTTCAACCAATAAACGCCAAAGACAACTTAGAAGGGCAGTAGGAGAGGTCTGTTGGACTGAGGTGAGAGAGGAGCTCGATGGAACCCCTGTCCCAGACAAGCGTTGGGGTATTGGCTGCTTCCAGAGCTCTTGGCCCACAGCTATTGGGAGGATCAAACAACTGATCAGAGGAGGATTGCAGGGATTTCTTTGCCTGTGCTTGGATCTGGGATAAAGTCCTGCATGGCAGTCCTGGGGCAAGGAGGAGTGTTGGCATGGTGGAGCTTGTGGCAGTGGTGGAGAGGGAATCACTTATAGTAGTAACAGAATCAATCAATCAATAAACATTTATTAAGCTCCTCATCTGTGATGAATACTGAGGATACATAAAGAAGCAAAAGACAGTCTCTGTTCTCAAGGAGCTTACAATCTTATGGAGGGAGGGACCTTCCAACAAATATATTCCAAGCAAGCTACAGTCAAGATAAATAAAAAAGGGCTTAAGCTCTTTTTTTGATTGTTTGTTAGGCAATCAATGGCTTCTGAAGTTTAAATTTCTGTATGACTATGACCAGATTCTAATAGGAGATAAAAGAAGATAGCATTCATCTTCCCACCATGAATTTACCAGTTTCAACATAGGCCTCAAAGGTTCTCAGGAGTATCTTCCTTCTTCCAATAGATTATAAACAAGGTAAGTGGGGACCTGGACTACATGGGAGTGGTGATGAATATTGGTCATCTCACTGTCTCCGCAAAGACATCAGAACAGTATGCCAAGATTGATGGAAGTGTTAGAGCTGCTCTGTAACTCTCATATGCCAGTTTGACAGATCCTCCATTAAGTTCACAAAGTCACATAGTTTCTCAGCAAGGAGTGGGTGCTTATCTAGAAAAGATAGAAGTACTCCTAAGTTGGCCACTTCTAAAGATCCTGTGCAAATTGAAGACTCTTCAAGAATTCAAAGGCTTCAGTCATTAACTAATAAAGAACTATGTTGTTATGCCTTACTTCTCAATGATCTTATTCAAGAATATATGGTTGGAAGGAACCAAATACAGAAGGATAGGAGAGGTCAACTTTGCTTGAACTCTCAAAATCCATTTGTTCAATGTATTGATAAACCCCAATTCAAAAGAAAACAAATTAAAAATAAAAGAAAGTACTACTCATCTCCTGATAAAGAAGTCATGAATTTAAAATTCAGAGAGACATACATTTTTAAAATAATGTTTTGCTAGAATACAAAAATATTTATTTTTCTTTTAAAAATATTGAAAGGGGAGCAGTGAGAGGGACAGATTAATAAAAAAACTTGAAAAATTAGAGGAAACTGTTAATAAGAAATTCAAAGTCTATGTTCTTAGAGCTAAATATGAAGATGTATGATAATCCACTAAATTTTTTCTGACCAATGTGAAGTAGTATGTTGATTGCCATAGTCGGGTAGGACCACTATTCAAATAATTAATTTACCATACAGTCAGGAAAGACAAATGTGAATTAAGATATTGTTGCCTGTAGTCTTCATGATGCTGAAGTTATGATGATAAGTACAGGTGTGAAAGCTATTAGATATACCTACAGACCTAGTTGGCTGTTCAGAGGTTTAAGCCTGCAGTTCCTTGCTCTCCTTAGGATATTTTCCTAGGTCTGAATACAAAATGCTTTATTTATTTATTTATTTATTTGCTTGTGTTTGACTTGAACCACTTCCCAGTGTGTTCTATCTTGAGAAGGTACAAATCAGTTGTTAGAGTTCAGTGCTCTCTGTTTAACTTGGTTTTACATTTTAACCGGTGTCTGCATTTTAATGATTATGAGTCATAAATTAATACATTTTTCAGCTCCAAAAGTAATTATAAATAAATAATTTTAAAACTTTTAAAATCTCAGATGATCTTTTTTAAATTTAGAGTGCTGGTTATATCCTTTTAGGACTAAAAATACCAAATAAGTATATTGAGACCATGAGTAATAATGGATGGTAAGTTCACATTTGATTTTCTCAATGTGATTATAGTTTGTATTTGTAATTTTATTGAGAAATTTTGCTTTGAGATTACTTTGTACACAATTTTAAGATTTATATAGTAAATACATTTTGGAATCTATTATCATCAAATAGATACAGATGGTGTCCAATTTATAAACCACCTATATTTATACAGCTGCCACATTTGGAGTCCCCATGACAACTGCTATGGGATCTACATTATACAAGCTTAGAGTTTCTGGATGATCTTTGGGTTTAGAACCAAAAACTGAGGAGTGATCCCATTTGGAAGAATAATCGAGGGGAAGGAGTCAGACAAGTAGGAGGCTCAGTGGATAGAGTGCTGGGCCTGGAGTCAGGAAGAGCTAAATTCAAATCTGGCCTCATACACTCACTAGCTATGTGACCCTGGGCAAGTCACCTAACCTCTGTTTGCCTTAATCCACTAGAAAAGGAAATGGCAAAACACTCCAATATCTTTGCCAAGAAAACTCTATTTGGGATCACAAAGAGGTAGACATGACCAAACGACTGAATAACAAACTTGGTAGGGAAGGCATAGATGACCTGCTGTACCAATATTATATGGTAGCCTACTTGCTTGAAAAATGCCTCTCTATACATTGATGTAATCCCCCCCTCCCCAATCATTATTTACACTGCCAGACACTTAACCAAGGACAGATGAGATAAGGTATGTGAGGCATCTTTTCAAAGCGAAATACCTCCAGAGAACTGAGGAGCCATCACTCATATATTAGTGGGGATTAAGTGAAATTACTTTCATTCTAAATCCTAGATGATATTGGTTGCATTGATAATAGAGGGCTTCTTATCAGGAAGGAAAAAGAGAATGCTATTTTAGAGGATGGGTAAGGCAAGATAGAGGCAGCTAGGCTGTTCAGTGGCGAGAGTGCTGGGCCTGGAGTTAGGAAGACCTGAGTTCAAATCCAGACCTAGGTGAGTCATTCAATCTTAGTTTGCCTAAATTCCATGGAGAAGGAAATGGCAAACCCCTCTGGCATCTTGGTCACAAAAACCCCATGGACATATTGGCATGATGGTCCACAGGGTCACAAAAAGTTGGGAACAACTGAACAATCAAACAACTATAAGCCAAGACAGCTACATATTTGAGACTAGATGATGGCATTTGGTGGTGAGAGAGAGTACCAGAGCTAGTGAAAAATTGACAAAAAACAAATTTCACCTATAGGCCAAAGTCAAAGAGGATAATTGATTTCTTTTTCTTTCCTCACTCCTTGCCCTCTTATTCATCCTCTCCTCTAATTCTCTGTTCCTCAGACTCAGAACTCAGGGCAGTACTTATAAGTACATTCTGGGTTAAATAAATTTGGAGTACTTAGTAAGAAACCTAGCAACAATAGAATATGGGATGTTTTTGTAATGCATTCTGAGCTTCAGGCAGCCAACTTACAAATAAACTTTTAGAACACATTCTATTTTTAAGTTGAGGATTACTTCTTTTTTTATATGTTGAACATATCCCATTAATATTTCTTTAGAAATACTTTGTATTATTATTTTCTATGCTTTGTAATAAAATGATAATAATATAGAGATGCAAAGACATACACACTATGATTTTGATATGCATCTATGTGCAAGGAAGATGAATATTATACCAATAAGCCACTGTTGCTCTCTCCTTTATTACTCCATTCCCACCCCTTACCCCCACCCATGCAATGCTATATTCAGGATATTATAATAAGATAATGAACATTTACAAAGCTAACTACCTTTCTCAATATATAACATTTATATTTTTTTACCATCTCTTATCCAGCCAAGCATAACCAAAAATATTGCCAAACTGCCTATTTGATTTTCCAAGTGATTTTTCAAATAAAATAAATAGGGTCATTGAGATTTTATACATGTGAAAATAAACCTATGACAAGCCATGTAATCCAATTTTGTGCCTTTCATTTTTCCCCCTTTGAAAATTTCAAAATTAGGAAAAATTCCAATAATTAATTCTAGAATTCTCTATTCATCTCTAAAGCCTCATTTATGGATCATTTTCTGAAACATAGAGCCTCTGATAGTATGTTTCACATTTATTATCTTTTGTGGCAAGTTTTTCACACTTCTTCATTGAACAAAAAGAAAAAAAAAAGCTCAGTTGCCTGTGTGAAAAGAAAGTCAAATTGCCTTCACTGGTGAGATTAGTAAATTGGACCCCTACCTACTATGAAGAGAACATGAGGAGAAAAGCATATTAACTAATACACAACCCAATCCCAGCTTAACACTTCAGCTTAGATGTATGTGAAAGGTTGTTAACACAATTGGTGGCTGCAGTCACAAAGTGATCAAAAGAAAAGAAATTACTTAGTTATAAGGTGTTAAGATAATTCTATGAGAATTGTGGGCACTAGACATTTTTAAACCAAATTTAGAAATAATATTTTCTAATACAATTAAAAATTACCCAGAATAATCCTTTATGTTTCTCCAAATTTATCAACAAACTGTCACTTGTGCTTTTTGCATGGAAGAGAAGCAAGAGGTGGCAGAAAGAACACAGAAAAACCAGGCTTGTAGCTCAATGGAATCTTAACACTTCAGCTAAATCTGATGTTCAAATCTCTAATTGCTATCTGTATAACCTTAGATAAGGTATCTTTCCTCTCTAACATTATATTTAAAATGTGGACATTGCACCACTTGAGTCCTAAGGTCTCTTCCAGAAAGAAAGAAAAAGCAGGGATTTAAAAGGGCATGTGAAATGTATTTTGAGCCTGATTTAGGCATGTCAAATGATTCAAAACTCAGACAGTCATTAGCTGTGTGACCCTGAGCAAGTCACAACCTCTATTTACTTTAATACACTAGAGAAGGAAATAGCAAATTATTCCAGTATCTTTACCAAGAAAACCTCATAGACAGTATGGTCCATAAGGACATGAAGAGTTGGACATGATAGTGATTCAAGCTCAATATTAAAATGAGACATTTGTTGATCATGGAGGATTGGGGTAAAGACTCAACCTATGATTGACTTTATTCATGTAAGGAGTTCCCAGAAGAGGAAACTCCCTCTATTCATGCAGGTTAGCACCTACTCTTCAGCTTAGAGTTTCCTAGATTATTGAGAAGTTAAATGACAGTATGTTTCAAGTGTTGGACTACAGCCAGCTCTTCATTGCTCTAAGGGTCCTCTCTCTCTTTCTCTCTCTCTCTCTCTCTCTCTCCCTCTCTCTCTCTCTCTCTCTCTCCTGTATGAAATTTCTAGCTAAGTCAGTCAAGTCTGAGGAGTCCTCACACTTTCTATAATGGGCTTCTTTACTGATGGAATCAGGAAGCCATGTCAATGGTTTGAATCTTAACCCCATGAACCTATTAAGGCTTCAGAACAGTTTCATTACCTTTTAAGGGAAAAACAAAACAAAACAAAAACTTAACCTAGTGTTGTAATGAAGTCTGGACATCTTGCTTCTGGGAGAATCAGGATGATAGATAGTAGTAGTATTTTGAAGACTCATTCTCTTTGGCTGTCCTTTCTTGGTTTAACTTCTTTGGAATCCTGCCAGCTAGAACTCTTTATATACCAGTATCTACGCCTTGTATGGCTGGGAAGTTGCACCTCCTCTACCTGCTGCTTAGAAACCCTTAACTAAATACCAAGATTGTGCTGACCAGAAACCCAGTTAGTAACAAAAATTGATGCAAGTTTTCTCACAATTATGCATCTCACGCAATCCATGTGTCTTAACTGAAAACTAATCCTGTACTGGTTAATCAGTTTTTTGTTTCCATGTTCTTTTGATTGAATACAAACTCTTGAAGGGAGTGGGGCACTTATTTTGTTTGCTTTCTCCTTCTTAACTTGGAAAGTTCCTAATCTTTTCCCCAATTAGAAATCAGATTACCTAATTATACATATCCTGGTTTATACCTGTAAATTGTTTTCTTTTAATTACTTTGTCTTATTCAATGAATTATTTTTAATGCATTAAAATCTGTCTGCCCCTGTATTTCAAGTCCCATGCCTAAGCCGAGGAAGGCCACTGGTCCTGATTTGTTAGGCAATTGGCATGCATTGCTTAATAAATCAATATGCAAAGAAGCTTGAACTTTTGCTTCCTCAGTTATTTCATCTTTCACCCAATACACAGCACTGATGCCCTAAGGAACAAGAGTGACCTTTGGGAGTGATATTCAGGACCCAGGCCAGTTGTAGCCAAGATCAGTATTCATTGGATTGCGATACATACTTTGAATTTGAATTTACAGCATAACCTATCTAGAAACTCTGCTGAGATATTCTGCTCACTCTCCCCAGAGAACAAGATGGGATAGGGCAGAATGGGCTGATAAGGTGTTAAGAAAAAGATGTTTGAATTTTTGTTCTGGTTGTATCTTAAAATTAAATATCACCTTATAAAAAAAAGCAAACAACAAACAAAACTTAATCAATGAACAAGTTAAACTCAACAGTCCTTTTCATCTAACATAGATAAAATACAACTTGGTAAAGGCTTAAGATGATGGTAGTAGGGAAGATACACCTCTAGGGGTACCCCTAGAGCACTGAGAAGCAGATGTAGCAGCCTGGCTCTGGAACAGTGTCCAGAGAACGCTTTTTACACTACTCAGTGGGGCAGCTAGGTGGTGTGGTCGATAGAGATCTGGAGACCTGAGTTAAAATCTGTCCTCAGACACTTTTTAGTTGTGTAACCCTGGGCAAGTCATTTAACCTCTGTTTGCCTCAGTTTTCTTGATAAAATGGAATAATATTAGTACCTACCTCCCAGAGTTGTTGTGAGAATCAAATGAAACAGTAATTGTAAAACGCTTAGCCTAATGCCTGACTTACAGAAGGCAATATAGAAATGTTATTATAATTATAATTATATGTTGCTCCTATCACAAAATAGAACATGGCTTTCCCTGTGGTGTACTGACGGATAGAATTATAGTTGTGGTGCATGTAATAGAGCTATAATAAACATGTTTATTAAGTGCCTACTCTGAGTTGGACATGATGCTTTTTGGGTGTTGATGTACCTTGGACACTGATTCTTTCTTTTTTTTTCTTTTTTTCTTTTTATTTAAAAAAAATTTTCCTTATGCTTTTGAGTTGAAAATTTTTTCTCCCTTTTTCTACCCCCCCCAAGACAGCGCACAATCTGACATAGGCTTTACGTTTACATACCCATTAAACATATTTTCATATTAGTGAAGTTGTAAGTAAAAATTAAAACCAATGGGAGGAACCATCAGAAAGATGAAACAAAACTCTACTGAAGGTAAAAATAAGTGAGAGCGATTCGACTTCCATAGTTCTTTCTTTGGATGTGGACAGCATTTTCCATCCTGAGGCCTCTGGAGATGTCTTAGATACTGATGCTTTCTTTAAGGACAATTTTTAACCTGTTTTTGATTCGTTCTTACCCACTCTAAATTATGTATATAGATATCCAAAGAGAGACAAGCAGGTACATTGATATAGATATTTATTTATAATACATGGAAGTGTGAATTACTGTACAAAATAAAACATTTATTTTTTTAAAGTAGATAAATATTCATTTTATCCTTTGCTCCATTAATTTGATTAATAAAACATTATCAAAAGATGAATGAGCTCATTCCTTTGAAAATTGTCTCAAATTCCTGAATTAGTTATGTTTTCCTGAGAGCTAAATTATAATTTTTAATTCAGCTCAGCTACAAAGAAAAATCCTTTCCCAAACTTTACTATAGTTTTGAAATTACTCTTTCCTATCCAAGTATTGGCAATCTCTGTGGCCCTAGAGTTGTTTTTCAAAAGATAAGGCAATGTGAGAAACTTTCAAAAATCCAATCAAGAGAATTTTAGCTTGTAAGCACTTGGGAAAATGGCAGAAAAGGGCTTTTGAATCAATTGATCAATAAGTAATTTCTTAAGCACTTACTGTATCCCAGGCACAAGTACAAGAGTACAAATAATGTAGCAGCTCCTACTCACAAAACCGAAACAAAACAAAACAGCAACAAAAAAAACCCTTACATTCTGGTGGATGAGATAATAACTGCATATAAAAGTATGTACATTAAACATAAAGTTAATAAATACAACTATATACAAAATACTTCAACATAAGTTAGTTTGGGAGGCACACTGGTAAAGACTTCATGAAGAAGATGAGATCTGAGTTGCATCTTAAAGCGATGTACAATGTGAAGTGAAGTTTTAGGAGGGTGTACCTTCTAGGCATTAGGGAGAATCAATGAAAAGAGATAGGAGATGCAGTGTCATGAATCAAGAACAGAGAGGAAGCCAGTTTGCCTGGATCATAGAGTGAGGTAGGGAGAGCAATATTTAATGTGACTGGAAAGTTTGGAGCCAGGTGGCAAAAGGCTTAAAAAGTAAACAGAGTTTATATTTGGTCCTATAGGTAATAGGAAGCCTCTTTATTTTGTTGAGCAGGGGAGACATGTCAGATCTGTGCTTAAAGAAAATTATTTTGGCAGCAGTGAGTAGATAGATCTGGTTTGGTAAGACTTGAGGCAGAGAGAGCAAATAAGAGGCTGTGATGTTCAAAAAATTTGAGAGACATAATTTCTGGTTAAATAGGCATGTTATTAATGCTAGCATTTTAATAAAATAAGTCAGTGGCACTCTTGAATGCCAAAGACAATCATGGCAGTGGGCTCATGACTTACATGCCTTTGGAAGAGAGTTCCTCAGGGTGGCAATCAACTCTGATTGGTTAACAATTAATGAGAGAATGAATATTACAATGAGAGGCTGGACCTATTGTAATGAACTTTGCTTATGTCATTTACTTCTAAGAACCTATTATTTCCCTAAACCAGAGCAAAAGACAATGGCCTAGCCTGGGAGTTTCATATTAAGATTAGATATCAGATCCAGTGGGGTACAGTAGCAATACAAAAATGTCAATCTTATCTTCCATCAACCCTGTCCTTGAGAGACCAAACAAGGAATCAGGGAAAAAAAGCTGAGGTCTCCCCAATTTCAATAATTGGCTATTAACATGATAGAAAAATAATCATTTCTCTCAAGGCTTTTGCAAAAATTTAGGAGAGAGATGATGAAGGCCTAATTAATGTTAATGGAGAAAAGTAATCAGACATGAGAGATTTTTTTTTTCATGGTAGAAACAGCAAGATTTGGCATCTATTTGGGACTAGAAAGAGTGAGGCCAGGATAATGCTGAGAGTACAAACCTGAGACACTGGAAGAATGGTGGTACTTTTTACAGACGTTTTGAAATAAAGGTGCAATTGTGATTAGAAAGCGTCCAAATGAAAACAGTAGCTCTTTCAATAATGCACAAATTTATTGATTTAAATTCACTACATTTCATTTTCCTCATCTGTAAAATTAAGGGGTCACATTAGATGGATAGTTTCTGGTATAATTTCTAAGAATTAGATTTGTTTCAGTGGCTGTCCAAATAGGAAACGTCATTATTATATCTTCTAAAAGTTGACTAAAGCCATGTGAATTTATTCAATCCACCAAACCCAATAATTTGACAGATCTAACCAAAGATAGATATTAGTAAGGAGCCAAATTAATTGGTTTGAATTATGTTCTCATCTCTTTTTCTGTCCTCTGACTCTGATAAAGACTTTAAAACCCAATGAAGAAGACAGAGGAAATGAGAAGGCAGGGACACGGATAAAGCAACGGGACCTTGATTTGTTGTTATTGTTGTTGTTGATTGTAAGTCATTCTGATGAAGTGTTAGTTTCACAAATTCTGATAGGAGGTAGAGGATTTTATCAGTTCATTAGATAAAATGTATATTTGGGTAGATGTCCTCATATATCATGGAAATTACAACCGTCCATTTATATTGAACCCATACTAGTAGTTTTAATTAACTGAAATCATCTGCCTGGTATTAGTTTCTCAGCTTCGTTCACATTTCAATCTCCATAAATCATTTCTCAATTGTTCATCCTGTGGAATGCAAATGGTTGCTGTGCTGGCTCTCTGGAACCCTGGTAGCAGGACTGATAGTCTAGATGGTATTCAGAAACCTGACTCTACCTACCTGAAAATGTTTAGTCAAGCTTGATTTGTTGGGTTGATTTAGCCTGTAAAATGAATGGAATTTTCACTTACAAAGTCAACTACTTCCTGTGGGTATTGCAGAACATTACTAATATTTGAATCAGACGTATCTTCACTTGGCCGAAGGAAATTGCATTTTTCCCCCACAAAATATATTTACCAGTGATATTTATTCATTTTCAGAAAAAAATAAGTGAAATTTATAGAACTCCACTTAAGATTTTTTTTTTGAGACTGTGGTTCATATTCCTTCTAGTTATAGACCTAACACATTTTCCTTTATGAGAAAATAACATTTCTCTGTGTAACCTCCCTCCCTTGCACATACATGGTGCCCCGAAAATCTTAGAGTATTTTTAAGCTTTCATAGTACAAAATTGCACTAAAATTTTTAGGACACTATACACATGCAAGCACATACTATACATGTACAATACATAGATACTTACTTAAACACATGTTGTGTATGCATGTACATTAATAACATGTTTATGTTATGCATGTACATTCACACATGTGTATATGCATGCATATATGATGATCCTCCCAAATTCATTAAACTCTTTTCCCCTTCCAATTAAAGCTTTCTATATAACAAACTTTAAGGACAAAATCATTGCATTCTAGTCTAGAATCATAGGATTGCAATCATAAAAGACTCCAAGGGTAGAATCATGGTATTAAAGCAATATATTCTATTTAAAGTTAACTCTGTGACAGAGTGTATATTGATGCAACCAGCAAACAGCATGTGGATATGAGCTTAAACTTTAATAGACATAACATCCCTTCTTTCCCAGAAATGTCTGTCCCTTCAAAAGCAATAATAATAGCAATAATAACTAATGTTATATAGCACCTTTAAGGTTTCGAAAGCATTTACAAATATTGTCTTATATGATCCTTACAACAACCCTGTGAAAAAGACACCATTATTATCCCCATTTTGCACATGAGGAAAAATGAGGCTGAGAGAGATTGACTTGATCTGAGTCACCCAGCTGATAAGCAGGGTGTAACTCAAGTCTTCCAGGCTTTACCACCTATATTCTGCCACTGGACCATTTAGCCATGTCAAAAATACAAAAAAAAAAAAAGGAAAAAAAATGCAAGTACTCAATTGTTATTTTAAAATTTGGTAATTGATTATAGAGAATTAATCATTTGAAAAAAGAACACTTGACCAAATGAATACTCTTCCTTTGAAGCTATTTTTCTAGTGAAAAGACTGTCCACATTATCTATGTTCACAGGTTGATTTAATTCAGCTAGGGAGAGAAGGCTCACTATCAATGGCAAGAAACACCGCAGTCCTGGTATGCTTTTGCATTTGTGCTGTTCTAATGTTGAAGCTACTTACCCTTCTTGGGAGTCCCCTATGTTCCAGACAATAGGTGGTCAACCCATGTTGTTAGTGGACTGCTTGATTTTAGTTATTAAAGTTGTAATATAGATTTATATTTTTCTCTATATTGAGCTGTTTATCTGACAAGCTGAAAGAATACATTGAGCTAATTTTACAGCACATGAGTGAGCGCAGAAATTATTTAATACAGCCTAATGTTCTTTCCAAGTGGTTCAGTATTTCCCTGAAGTGCACCTGTTTCCTTGGTCAGCGATATTATTAAGATACTATTTGGGAATAAAGTGCTCATTCATGTGATGAAAATTAACTCCTTAAGAGCACCAGGGAACTAATAGTAAATTGTTTCTTCTCTACTACAAAACCATAGCAAATTACTAATTAATGATTTCCTAGGGAACACTGAACAAGCTGAATTTTTGTAAATTCCATGAGAAGGAACTTTATGTTTTCTCCTCTTCATTATTGTTGTTATCTCTGCTGGACATCAGGACTTTTCTCCTTCAATCCTTGCTTCTTTCCCTTCTGGGCAATTTCCAAAATTCTGGGAAGATTTCTAGGACCTCAGAACAACTCCAGAGCATTGGGTGCATGTGTGTATGTGCGGGTGGGAGGATACAGCCTGTGTAGAATCTTAAGATCTTAGATATGCAGCTTGACACTCCAGAACCCCATTAGTCAATCCACCTTCCTTGTTTTGCAAATGAACATATTAAGGCCCAAGAGTGGTCAAGTAAGAGGTTTGTCAAGAATAACCCAGGTAGAAACATTAGATACAGCATTTGAATCCAGGTATGTTTAATCTAAAGCCAGGACAATCCTTTATACTCCATGGATGTTTTCTATCCAGGCCTCAGAAGCTACCCAGGCATGTTTTTTTTTAAACACTCTGTTAGTAATAAAATTATTTGATCAGATGCTTGTAAAGGAAAGAAGATTACTTTTCAGGCCACTAAGATGTATTGTTTAATTCTGAGGGTCTGAAAGAGATAATTCTTTAGGCTATTTACTATGAGAGACTTTTGAAATTCAGCAAATGATTCTTTCTTTTGCAATGTTAATTTGATTAGGATTATTATAATTTTTACATGCTGAATATTTTAGAAGAACTCTAACTGTTTTTCAGTACCTGGGACACTGTGTTATGCAATAAAAGTGAATGAGAAGAAGAGAGGGAGAAAGGGAAAGGGAAGGGAGGAAAAGGAAGAAAGGGATAGGCAGGGAGGAGAAAAGAGGAAAAATAATGATAATAATATTAATAGTCCTCTAACTGCCATTTCTGGAGACTTTTATGTTATTTCAACAGCACTTACAAGTCAATATTTATTAACCCAAAGTTTTTATGTAAGTCAATTTATATATTAGAAGTTGAGTTTAAAATTAGGTAAAATTTTAGTAATACCATCATTATATTATGGGACAAAAACCATATTTTCCACAAATGAGCATATTAATCTGATTATGTAACTGTTTTAAATAAAAATTCTAGAAACTACACATTGAACACATCATTCTTTTATTAGTAATCAAAGAACAATAATTCACATGAACAAAAGAATACTTGTATAGTTTGCAATGCTGCTTTCATTCAAGTAATTAAATGTCAATCTTAAAATGTTCAGTTTTGATATCTCACATCAATTTCCTAATGGGTGCTTATTTGAGAACAGCAGCATTAGCCTTGATCAAAAAATAAAATAGGATGAACATTTTACTTAGTATTTTTTTTAAAATATAGTCTCCATTTTTTAACCAAACTCATCTTTTGTGCTCCTGGCTATTTGAAATTCTATGGTAATTTAAAAAACAATTTATGTGAGCTTTCCAGGGCTTAATAGAGGTAATAATTTTAATTTACTATGGAATGTCTATAATATATAATAGACAAACATTTTATTGTGAGATGAGATTATTAAGGCACTTTGCCTAATCGAGAGAGTAATGGAGGTATTAAATGGAAACAACCTCTTTTCTCCTCCTCTTCTCTTCTATTTATCTCCTCTCCTCTCTCTGCTCTCTGTCTCTTTTTCAGTCTCTGTCTTTCTGTCTCTGAGTCTCTATCTCTTTCTGTGTCTCTGTCTTTCTCCCTTCTCACCCACCAATAGGTATAGTTTTCATATAATGAAGTGGTGATTGACCTGTTTTTGAAAAGACCAACTTAGAAATTAAGTTCCTTTTGGGGGTTTATCTTGAAATTGTTTGCTCATAGTGTGATTACTTGCTCAGCTTTGGCAATCAACACATACCTTAGGAAAGCATTATCAAAAAGAACATTGGCTTTTTGGTTGTCTTATTTATGATCTGACAGTAGTCTTACTGCATCTGTTTTTTATATAGAATCCCTTTAAACTTTAATAAGAGTAAAAAGCTAGAGTAGAGGGGATATCTCTAGTATATATTTTGGAAATAAAATCCTTATGTTGCAAAGGAAAATCTCTCATACTAGGTGACTAATGACATGCAGATGACCCTGACACTGATACTAATTAGAAGAACTGACTAAAACCTTTTCTGCAGGCTTGGAATTGAATTGTGGCTATGCATGCTTTTCAAAGGTCCACCTTCATATCTCTCTCACCAAGACCTATATTTCTCCCTTTAGATCTTGGAAAATAGCTCCTATGGTTGCTTAGGAAATGACAATTTAATAGAGTCCATCAATTATAAGCGTTTTTAGTATAAATGATTAAATAAATTGTGGTGTAGGATGTCTTTTTTTTTACTTTTAGGTAATTGGGTTAAG
The DNA here is from genome assembly GCF_003287225.1 of Phascolarctos cinereus. NCBI lineage: Eukaryota > Metazoa > Chordata > Mammalia > Diprotodontia > Phascolarctidae > Phascolarctos > Phascolarctos cinereus. Next base: position 14,748 of record NW_027555697.1, on the reverse strand, counting down.
TGACTTGACCAGGGTCACACAGTTGGTAAGTGTCAAGTGTTTGGTCTGAAGCAGGATTTGAACTCAGGTCCTCCTGACTTCAGGGCTGTGCTCTATCACTGTGCCACCTACCTGCCACTATGGATGTCTTAAAAGACTATATGGTATGCTGGATAGAGTCAGAAACCCAGGTTAGGAATACCTGAATTCAAGTCTAGCCTTTGAACATGTACAGATGGTGTGAACCTACATAAGTCACTTGATTTCTCAGTCACTCAAAGAGTGCTCCAATATTGCAAGTCAAAGAGCTAGCATGATCTGTGCTTGTAGAGAAGGTTCCTATACCAATGAAATCAGAGATCCATTCCCCCCCAAAAGTAGGAGAATGTATTATCTCCGTAACTCCACAGGTTATCCTACTTGAGGGTAGAGTCTATGTTGTTTTTCATATTTATATCCCACACTTAGCATAATTCTCTTTGTAGAACTGTTTATTAGTTCAATTCATCAAGCCAAGTATTACACTAGATGTAGGGGCACAAAAAAAAAAAATGTAAAAGAGTCCTTACCCTCAAGGAGCTTGCATTCTACAGGGAGGATACAGTATATCCAAGTAGGTAATTGGAAGTATGCTATAGTAATATGAGGGACAGAGTGCTAAATGAATTATTGAAATGATTAAATTATGTTTAGTAATCATGACTTATGAGCCTCAAATAACATTATATTTAAATTAATTCTAATGTGCTTACTATGTGCAGTGTATTGCACTGGGTACTGAGTTGGGGGGAAATATGAAGAAAAAAAATGAAAAAAGATGTTCTCTTCTTCAGGAGCTTGAACATTTCTCCTTGACTCTTATCTACTCTTTTTCATAACTTTTTCCTTAGTCAATTTCATTCACTCCCTTGAAGTCCCTAGATGCCCTATTGTAGACACTCCTAGAATGTAACAGTCAGAAAACAGTATTATAGCTCTCTCTGATACAGTGCAACTATCATCTTCCTAATCTTATGCAAAAGAACTAATGTTGAATTAGTTTTTTTGCTTGTTTATTTGCATTTTTTATATTAAAAAATATCAATTCAATTCAACAAACATTTCTTAAGCAGCTACTTGGCTTCTAGGCTGAGCCTTGAAGGAAGCTAGTGATTTTAAGATACATAGATAAGAATGGACTGCAAAGAGAGTGCACTGGGCCAAGCCACTAAGATGGAGTTGGAACATCCAATTGGAATGTAGAAATCATGAAGGGATTAATGTGAAATGAGTCAGGAAAACTATCTGGGAGCCAAATTGGAAAATACTTTTAAGGACAATCTGAGGTGGTTATACTTTACACTAGAAGCCATAGAGATTCATTATAGACCTTTTGAGTATGAGAATGACATGTATTAAGAATATTATGAAGGGGAAAGGGGTACAGAGATAGAGATTGGCAAGATAGTGCAGTGATACTATTCATGAGAATTGTAAACTGAATTTATAGTTTGTGAAAGAGAAGGGATAGCTAGAGACAATACTGAATTTGTGAAGAGAGGTGACTAAAAGAAAGAAGGTGCCCTCGCCAAAAGGAAGCCATGCCCTCACTAGAAATAGGAGTATCGAGGAATTAGGTTTAGAAAGAAAGTAATTAGTTCCGTTTTGGACATGTTAATTTCAAGATGGAAATAGGATAGACTATCCTGATGAGATATCTAGCAGACCACTGATGACATAGGACCACAATTCAGGGGACAATATAGATAGGCACAGAGTGGAGGTATCAGCACACTTTGAGGTACCTATCCCAAACTGTGCACACTCCCGTGAGAAAGAAAGACGAGGGCAGAGGATTTGCTGAAGAAAGTACGAATATATAATGGAAAGGAGTAATAATATTTAATAAGAGATGAAGAATGCTAGAATGAAAAGTGGAAAGATTGCACAAAATGATTGCAGATTAAATTAAATTATAATAAGGACATCAATACACAAAATTACTATAACACTGTCAGTCAAAAGATCACTTAAAGGAAGTCAAATATCAAGTAATGAAAAACCAAAGATGGAATTTTATAAGAGATAATGAAAACACATCTCCACCCTCACAGCAGAGATGTGGGAGAAGTACTAGCAAGAATACTATATTCTATATATTGTTCAACAGTCTCTGTTTTATACATACATATATACATATATGTGTATGTGTGTATACATTCCTGTATCACAAACAAGGATTCCATTTGAAGGTGTGGGTGAGAAATGACTGTTATGTAAAGAGAAAAGGAACACATAAAATTTACTTTAAAAAACGGATAAAGAAGTGAACAAGAGGTGAAGTGGGAAAAAAGTGTAGACAGCTCTACAAAAGGAGAAAAAAATATAGCTTAATAGGATGTCAGTGATATTTGAAGGTTGTTGTTATCATTGTTGTTTTCCTGTTTTAAGATGGGGGAGATCTGGACACATTAGCACACTAGGTAGAAAAGAAAGATCCAATTGACAAGGGGAGTTGGAAATAAGAACAAAGAAGGAAATGATGAAGTATTGAAAAGTCCTGTAGAGAGAGGGAGGGAAAGAAGAGAGGGGACAATGAGACAGAGAGAGAGAGAGAGAGAGAGAGAAGAGAGAGAGAGAGAGAAGAGAGAGAGAGAGAGAGACAGAGAGAGAGAGAGAGAGAGACAGAGAGAGAGAGAGAGACAGAGAGACAGGGAGACAGAGAGACAGAGAAGAGAGAGCAGAGAGAGGAGAGACACACACACACACACAGACAGAGAGACAGAGAGACAGAGAGACACAGACAGAGAGACAGAGAGAGTCAGAACTGAAAGTCAAGGAGATGAAAGATAGAATGCCAAGTACAGTTCTGGAGCTTAGAGTACATGAAAGGGAACAATGTGAAGTGAGAAGTCAAGTTGGGTGAGAGCCAGATTGTGAATAGTGAGTATGGTGTTGGAGGAACCAAGATAAAATTGCTGTAAGGAATGCCACAGAAAATTATTTAAGGGAAGAATGAAGAGGTTGCCATATAGCAGTTGATACCAGATTTTGTTTTCAAATGAAGTGGATTTCACATATATTGAGTAACTTTTATTTTTAAAAATGTTTTCTTCTGATTTCTTCTGTTTTTGGCACCATTTTTGTTATCAGTAATGGACACTGTCATATAAAAAGAAAAACAGTTAAAACAAAACAAACCAACAGAGAGCTGTGAATGAATATACAACAATCCTCTATCATAATGAACAAAATGTGTCTCAGTGATTTCACTGGAGCCAAGATTAGGCAAGTTTGTGTATTCTGATCTGTCTTTACGATTTTGTATATATTATTCTGGTTCTGTTGTTTCACACTGTATCAATTCCTGTGTGGCTTTAAATCCTTTAAAACCTTACATTTCTTATGATTATTAGAAGTTGCAGTTCTATAAAGTATGTTACTTCTTTGAAAACAGGGATCATTTCATTTTTGTTTTTATCCTCAATTCTAGCACTGAACCAAGTTGTGACACTTTGTGACGCATAATAGACACTTAATATATTATTTGATTCATTGACTGATCAGTTCATACAAGTCTTCCCATATTTCTGTGAATTCCTGAAGTCATAATTCTAATGACACCACAACATCCTATTCCCCAATTTCTGGACAACAATTCTTTCCAGGATGTGTTGTTTGTTGTGTGCGTGTGTGTGTGTGTGTGTGTGTGTGTGTGTGAAGAGAGAGAGAAGAGAGAGAGAAGAGAGAGAGAGAAAGAGAGAGAGAGGAAAGAGAAAGAGAGAGAGAGAGAGAGAGAGAGAGAGAGAGAGAGACATACACACACAGACAGAGAAAGAAAGGGAAAAGTGAGGGGGCAGAAGAGCGGGGAGAGAAGGTAGAGAGGAGGGAGGGAGGAAGAGAGAGAGAGAAAGTTTGTGAATACAAAGATTGATTATGAGTTACTTTGAAATATATGGACCTTTCTTTTTGTCATTTATATCCTAGGAGCAGTAAAATTGTTGGATCAAATAGTCTAGGTTAAAAGTGTAATAAGAGTTTAGGAACACTCTATATAATACTGTACTAACATTTGCAGCAAAATTCCAAATGATTGTTTAGAAGAGTTATGGAAATTCATAGATTTATCAATAATTTATTCATGTGCCTACTTTTACACAGCCATTTCAACAGTGCCTCTTGATCTTCATGGTTTGTAGAGAGGTGAGACCTTAAATTATTTATTTGTGTTTTTCATATGTTAGTAATTTTTCATGTCTTCATTTATAGTTTGCCTTGCTTATTTTAAAAACTGTTTGTCTTAAAGAAATAATGTATTAAAAAAAATATGAGAGAGGTGTATGCCTGTGGTGAGAAATTGGGACCTTCCAATGGATGACTTGGTGGGAATTTACACATTAAGATATTGGGAAAATTGCATTTCATTCTCAGTCCAGAGTTAATGTGAGGACCTGGTTTCAAATCCTCCCTCTTAAGCTCACTACCTATTTCATGCTGGGCAAATCCTTCATGTAAAATGAGAAGATAGGTCTAGCTGACGTCTGAGGTCCTTTCTGTTCTATGAATTAGTCCTTTAACTTCAGCCTCGAGAACCTGCTATCTTGATTGGTGTGCCTCAGTCTCCCACTAAACTAGGCCTGGATCTAGCCATGCTTCACTTCAATACCATCCATCTCCCAATTGACCTCCAAGAGATTGTACTTCCATCAACTTCCCTTTTTTCAAGTTTAAAACTATAATAAAATCAAGTATTTTTCTTAAAAGGATATGCACCTTATGTTTTCATTCAGGAGCCCTAAAACTTTCCAAATCAGAGCACTGGTCACCATTTTCTAATATGTGTTACCTCCTTCTATTGGCATGTAAATTTTGAAGTAGGACTGTCTTAGTTTTCATCTTTGTATCTCTGTGTTCAGTACTGTGTTTAGAGCATAGTAACTGCTTAACAAATGCTTGTTAAATTTTATTTAATAGTATTTAAATACTATTTAAACTTTATTTAAAAGCATTTGTTAAGCAGTTACTATGCTCTAAACACAGTACTGAACAACAGAGATACAAAGATGAAAACTAAGACAGTCCCTACACTTCAAAAATTTACATGCCAATAGAAGGAGGTAACACATATTAGAAAATGGTGACCAGTGCTCTGATTTGGAAAGTTTTAGGCTCCTGAATGAAAACATAAGGTGCATATCCCTTTTAAAAAAATACTTGATTTTATTATAGTTTTAACTTGAAAAAAGGGAAGTTGATGGAAGTACAATCTCTTGGAGGTCAATTGGGAGATGGATGGTATTGAAGTGAAGCATGGCTAGATCCAGGCCTAGTTTAGTGGAGACTGAGGCACACCAATCAAGATAGCAGGTTCTCGAGGCTGAAGTTAAAGGACTAATTCATAGAACCAGAAAGGACCTCAGACGTCAGCTAGACCTATCTTCTCATTTTACATGAAGGATTTGCCCAGCATGAAATAGGTAGTGAGCTTAAGAGGAGGATTTGAAACCAGGTCCTCACATTAACTCTGGACTGAGAATGAAATGCAATTTTCCCAATATCTTAATGTGTAAATTCCCACCAAGTACATCCATTGGAAGGTCCCAATTTCTCACCACAGGCATACACCTCCTCTCATATTTTTTTTAATACATTATTTCTTTAAGACAAACAGTTTTTAAAATAAGCAAGGCAAACTATAAATGAAGACATGAAAAAATTACTAACATATGAAAAACACAAATAAATAATTCTAAGGTCTCACCTCTCTACAAACCATGAAAGATCAAGAGGCACTGTTGAAATGGCTGTGTAAAAGTAGGCACATGAATAAATTATTGATAAATCTATGAATTTCCATAACTCTTCTAAACAATCATTTGGAATTTTGCTGCAAATGTTAGTACAGTATTATATAGAGTGTTCCTAAACTCTTATTACACTTTTAACCTAGACTATTTGATCCAACAATTTTACTGCTCCTAGGATATAAATGCTCATAATCAATCTTTGTATTCACAAACTTTCTCTCTCTCTCTTCCTCCCTCCCTCCCTCTCTACCTTCTCTCCCCGCTCTTTCTGCCCCCCTCACTTTTCCCTTTCTTTCTCTGTCTGTGTGTGTATGTCTCTCTCTCTCTCTCTCTCTCTCTCTCTCTCTCTCTCTCTCCCTCTCTCTCTCTCTCTCTCTCTCTCTCTCTCTCTCTCTCTCTCTCTCTCTCTCACACACACACACACACACACACACACACACGCACACAAACAAACACACACATCCCTGGAAAGAATTGTTGTCCAGAAATTGGGGAATAGGATGTTGTGGTGTCATTAGAAATTATGACTTCAGGAATTCACAGAAATATGGGAAGACTTGTATGAACTGATCAGTCAATGAATCAAATAATATATTAAGTGTCTATTATGCGTCACAAAGTGTCACAACTTGGTTCAGTGCTAGAAATTGAGGATAAAAAACCAAAAATGAAATGATCCCTGTTTTCAAAGAAGTAACATACTTTATAGAACTGCAACTTCTAATAATCATAAGAAATGTAAGGTTTTAAAGGATTTAAAGCCACACAGGAATTGATACAGTGTGAAACAAACAGAACCAGAATAATATATACAAAATCGTAAAGACAGATCAGAATACACAAACTTGCCTAATCTTGGCTCCAGTGAAATCACTGAGACACATTTTGTTCATTATGATAGAGATTGTTGTATATATCATTCACAGCTCCTCTGTTGGTTTGTTTTGTTTAACTGTTTTTCTTTTTATATGACAGTGTCCATTACTGATAACAAAAATGGTGCCAAAAACAGAAGAAAATCAGAAGAAAACATTTTTAAAAATAAAAGTTACTCAATATATGTGAAATCCACTTCATTTGAAAACAAAATCTGGTATCAACTGCTATATGGCAACCTCTTCATTCTTCCCTTAAATAATTTTCTGTGGCATTCCTTACAGCAATTTTATCTTGGTTCCTCCAACCACCATACTCAAACTATTCACAATCTGGCTCTCACCCAACTTGACTCTCTCACTTCACATTGTTCCCTTTCATTACTCTAAGCTCCAGAACTGTACTTGGCATTCTATCTTTCATCTCCTTGACTTTCAGTTCTGACTCTCTCTGTCTCTCTGTCTGTGTCTCTCTGTCTCTCTGTCTCTCTGTCTGTGTGTGTGTGTGTGTCTCTCTCTCTCTGTCTCTCTCTCTCTGTCTCTCTGTCTCCCTGTCTCTCTGTCTCTCTCTCTCTCTGTCTCTCTCTCTCTCTCTCTCTCTCTCTCTCTCTCTCTCTCTCTCTCTCTCTCTCTCTCTCTCTCTCTCTCTCTCTCTGTCTCATTGTCCCCCTCTCCTTCTTTCCCTCCCCTCTCTCTTACAGGACTTTTCAATACTTCATCATTTCCTTCTTTGTTCTTATTTCCAACTCCCCTTGTCAATTGGATCTTTCTTTTCTACCTAGTGTGCTAATGTGTCCAGATCTCCCCCATCTTAAAACAGGAAAACAACAATGATAACAACAACCTTCAAATATCACTGACATCCTATTAAGCTATATTTTTTTCTCCCTTTTGTAGAGCTGTCTACACTTTTTTCCCACTTCACCTCTTGTTCACTTCTTTATCCGTTTTTTAAAGTAAATTTTATGTGTTCCTTTTCTCTTTACATAACAGTCATTTCTCACCCACACCCTTCAAATGGAATCCTTGTTTGTGATACAGGAAATGTATACACACACATACACATATATGTATATATGTATGTATAAAACAGAGACTGTTGAACAATATATAGAATATAGTATTCTTGCTAGTACTTCTCCACATCTCTGCTGTGAGGGTGGAGATGTGTTTCATTATCTCTTATAAAATTCCATCTTTGGTTTTTCCATTACTTGATATTTGACTTCCTTTAAGTGATCTTTTGACTGACAGTGTTATAGTAATTTTGTGTATTGATGTCCTTATTATAATTTAATTTAATCTGCATCATTTTGTGCAAATCTTTCCACTTTTCATTCCTAGCATTCTTCATCTCTTATTAAATATTATTATTCCTTTCCATTTATATATCGTACTTTCTTCAGCAAATCCTCTGCCCTCGTCTTTCTTTCTCACGGGAGTGTGCACAGTTTGGGATAGGTACCTCAAAGTGTGCTGATACCTCCACTCTGTGCCTATCTATATTGTCCCCTGAATTGTGGTCCTATGTCATCAGTGGTCTGCTAGATATCTCCATCAGGATAGTCTATCCTATTTCCATCTTGAAATTAACATGTCCAAAACGGAACTAATTACCTTTCTTTCTAAACCTAAATTCCTCGATACTCCCTTATTTCTAGTGAGGGCATGGCCTTCCTTTTGGCGAGGGCACCTTCTTTCTTTTAGTCACCTCTCTTCACAAATTCAGTATTGTCTCTAGCTATCCCTTCTCTTTCACAAACTATAAATTCAGTTTACAATTCTCATGAATAGTATCACTGCACTATCTTGCCAATCTCTATCTCTGTACCCCTTTCCCCTTCATAATATTCTTAAATACATGTCATTCTCATACTCAAAAGGTCTATAATGAATCTCTATGGCTTCTAGTGTAAAGTATAACCACCTCAGATTGTCCTTAAAAGTATTTTCCAATTTGGCTCCCAGATAGTTTTCCTGACTCATTTCACATTAATCCCTTCATGATTTCTACATTCCAATTGGATGTTCCAACTCCATCTTAGTGGCTTGGCCCAGTGCACTCTCTTTGCAGTCCATTCTTATCTATGTATCTTAAAATCACTAGCTTCCTTCAAGGCTCAGCCTAGCAGCCAAGCAGCTGCTTAAGAAATGTTTGTTGAATTGAATTGATATTTTTTAATATAAAAAAATGAAAAACAAATAAACAAGCAAACAAAAACTAATTCAACATTAGTTCTTTTGCATAAGATTAGGAAGATGATAGTTGCACTGTATCAGAAGAGAGCTATAATACTGTTTTCTGACTGTTACATTCTAGGAGTGTCTACAATAGGGCATCTAGGGACTTCAAGGAGTGAATGAAATTGACTAAGGAAAAAGTTATGAAAAAGAGTAGATAAGAGTCAAGGAGAAATGTTCAAGCTCCTGAAGAAGAGAACATCTTTTTCATTTTTTTCTTCATATTTCCCCCCCCCAACTCAGTACCCAGTGCAATACACTGCACATAGTAAGCACATTAGAATTAATTTAAATATAATGTTATTTGAGGCTCATAAGATCATGATTACTAAACATAATTTAATCATTTCAATAATTCATTTAGCACTCTGTCCCTCATATTACTATAGCATACTTCCAATTAACCTACTTGGATATACTGTATCCTCCCAGTAGAATGCAAGCTCCTTGAGGGTAAGGACTCTTTTACATTTTTTTTTCTTTGTGCCCCTAACATCTAGTGTAATACTTGGCTTGATGAATTGAACTAAATAAACAGTTCTACAAAGAGAATTATGCTAAGTGTGGGATATAAATATGAAAAACAACATAGACTCTACCCTCAAGTAGGATAACCTGTGGAGTTACGGAGATAATACATTCTCCTACTTTTGGGGGGGGGAATGGATCTCTGATTTCATTGGTATAGGAACCTTCTCTACCAGCACAGATCAATGCTAGCTCTTTGACTTGCAATATTGGAGCACTCTTTGAGTGACTGAGAAATCAAGTGACTTATATAGGTTCACACCATCTGTACATGTTCAAAGGCTAGACTTGAATTCAGGTATTCCTAACCTGGGTTTCTGACTCTATCCAGCATACCATATAGTCTTTTAAGACATCCATAGTGGCAGGTAGGTGGCACAGTGGATAGAGCACCAGCCCTGAAGTCAGGAGGACCTGAGTTCAAATCCTGCTTCAGACCAAACACTTGACACTTACCAACTGTGTGACCCTGGTCAAGTCACTTAACCCCAATTACCTAAAAGTAAAAAAAAAGACATCCATACACCACAATTTATTTAATCATAAATATACTAAAACCGCTTATAATTGATGGACTCTATTAAATTGTCATTTCCTAAGCAACCATAGGAGCTATTTTCCAAGATCTAAAGGGAGAAAATATAGGTCTTGGTGAGAGAGATATGAAGGTGGACCTTTGAAAAGCATGCATAGCCACAATTCAATTCCAAGCCTGCAGAAAAGGTTTTAGTCAGTTCTTCTAATTAGTATCAGTGTCAGGGTCATCTGCATGTCATTAGTCACCTAGTATGAGAGATTTTCCTTTGCAACATAAGGATTTTATTTCCAAAATATATACTAGAGATATCCCCTCCTACTCTAGCTTTTTACTCTTATTAAAGTTTAAAGGGATTCTATATAAAAAACAGATGCAGTAAGAGACTACTGTCAGATCATAAATAAGACAACCAGAAAAGCCAATGTTCTTTTTGATAATGCTTTCCTAAGGTATGTGTTGATTGCCAAAGCTGAGCAAGTAATCACACTATGAGCAAACAATTTCAAGATAAACCCCCCCAAAAGGAACTTAATTTCTAAGTTGGTCTTTTCAAAAACAGGTCAATCACCACTTCATTATATGAAAACTATAACCTATTGGTGGGTGAGAAGGGAGAAAGACAGAGACACAGAAAGAGATAGAGACTCAGAGACAGAAAGAGACAGAGACTGAAAAAGAGACAGAGAGACAGAGAGAGGAGAGGAGATAATAGAAGAGAAGAGGAGGAGAAAAGAGGTTGTTTCCATTTAATACCTCCATTACTCTCTCGATTAGGCAAAGTGCCTTAATAATCTCATCTCACAATAAAATGTTTGTCTATTATATATTATAGACATTCCATAGTAAATTAAAATTATTACCTCTATTAAGCCCTGGAAAGCTCACATAAATTGTTTTTTAAATTACCATAGAATTTCAAATAGCCAGGAGCAACAAAAGATGAGTTTGGTTAAATTATAAATGGAGACTATATTTTAAAAAAAATACTAAGTAAAATGTTCATCCTATTTTATTTTTTGATCAAGGCTAATGCTGCTGTTCTCAAATAAGCACCCATTAGGAAATTGATGTGAGATATCAAAACTGAACATTTTAAGATTGACCATTTAATTACTTGAATGAAAGCAGCATTGCAAACTATACAAGTATTCCTTTTGTTCATGTGAATTATTGTTCTTTGATTACTAATAAAAGAATGATGTGTTCAATGTGTAGTTTCTAGAATTTTTATTTAAAACAGTTACATAATCAGATTAATATGCTCATTTGTGGAAAATATGGTTTTTGTCCCCTATAATATAATGATGGTATTACTAAAATTTTACCTAATTTTAAACTCAACTTCTAATATATAAATTGACTTACATAAAAACTTTGGGTTAATAAATATTGACTTGTAAGTGCTGTTGAAATAACATAAAAGTCTCCAGAAATGGCAGTTAGAGGACTATTAATATTATTATCATTATTTTTCCTCTTTTCTCCCTCCCTGCCTATCCCCTTTCTTCCCTTTTCCTCCCTTCCCTTTCCCTTTTCTCCCTCTCTTCTTCTCATTCACTTTTATTGCATAACACAGTGTCCCAGGTACTGAAAAACAGTTAGAGTTCTTCTAAAATATTCAGCATGTAAAAATTATAATAATCCTAATCAAATTAACATTGCAAAAGAAAGAATCATTTGCTGAATTTCAAAAGTCTCTCATAGTAAATAGCCTAAAGAATTATCTCTTTCAGACCCTCAGAATTAAACAATACATCTTAGTGGCCTGAAAAGTAATCTTCTTTCCTTTACAAGCATCTGATCAAATAATTTTATTACTAAACAGAGTGTTTAAAAAAAACATGCCTGGGTAGCTTCTGAGGCCTGGATAGAAAACATCCATGGAGTATAAAGGATTGTCCTGGCTTTAGATTAAACATACCTGGATTCAAATGCTGTATCTAATGTTTCTACCTGGGTTATTCTTGACAAACCTCTTACTTGACCACTCTTGGGCCTTAATATGTTCATTTGCAAAACAAGGAAGGTGGATTGACTAATGGGGTTCTGGAGTGTCAAGCTGCATATCTAAGATCTTAAGATTCTACACAGGCTGTATCCTCCCCACCCGCACATACACACATGCACCCAATGCTCTGGAGTTGTTCTGAGGTCCTAGAAATCTTCCCCAGAATTTTGGAAATTGCCCAGAAGGGAAAGAAGCAAAAGGATTGAAGGAAGAAAAGTCCTGATGTCCAGCAGAGATAACAACAATAATGAAAGAGGAGAAAACATAAAGTTCCTTCTCATGGAATTTACAAAAATTCAGCTTGTTCAGTGTTCCCTAGGAAATCATTAATTAGTAATTTGCTATGGTTTTGTAGTAGAGAAGAAACAATTTACTATTAGTTCCCTGGTGCTCTTAAGGAGTTAATTTTCATCACATGAATGAGCACTTTATTCCCAAATAGTATCTTAAATAATATCGCTGACCAAGGAAACAGGTGCACTTCAGGGAAATACTGAACCACTTGGAAAGAACATTAGGCTGTATTAAATAATTTCTGCGCTCACTCATGTGCTGTAAATTAGCTCAATGTATTCTTTCAGCTTGTCAGATAAACAGCTCAATATAGAGAAAAATATAAATCTATATTACAACTTTAATAACTAAAATCAAGCAGTCCACTAACAACATGGGTTGACCACCTATTGTCTGGAACATAGGGGACTCCCAGGAAGGGTAAGTAGCTTCAACATTAGAACAGCACAAATGCAAAAGCATACCAGGACTGCGGTGTTTCTTGCCATTGATAGTGAGCCTTCTCTCCCTAGCTGAATTAAATCAACCTGTGAACATAGATAATGGTGGACAGTCTTTTCACTAGAAAAATAGCTTCAAAGGAGAGTATTCATTTGGTCAAGTGTTCTTTTTTCAAATGATTAATTCTCTATAATCAATTACCAAATTTTAAAATAACAATTGAGTACTTGCATTTTTTTTCCTTTTTTTTTTTTTGTATTTTTTGACATGGCTAAATGGTCCAGTGGGCAGAATATAGGTGGTAAAGCCTGGAAGACTTGAGTTACAACCCTGCTTATCAGCTGGGTGACTCAGATCAAGTCAATCTCTCTCAGCCTCATTTTTCCTCATGTGCAAAATGGGGATAATAATGGTGTCTTTTTCACAGGGTTGTTGTAAGGATCATATAAGACAATATTTGTAAATGCTTTCGAAACCTTAAAGGTGCTATATAACATTAGTTATTATTGCTATTATTATTGCTTTTGAAGGGACAGACATTTCTGGGAAAGAAGGGATGTTATGTCTATTAAAGTTTAAGCTCATATCCACATGCTGTTTGCTGGTTGCATCAATATACACTCTGTCATAGAGTTAACTTTAAATAGAATATATTGCTTTAATACCATGATTCTACCCTTGGAGTCTTTTATGATTGCAATCCTATGATTCTAGACTAGAATGCAATGATTTTGTCCTTAAAGTTTGTTATATAGAAAGCTTTAATTGGAGGGGAAAAGAGTTTAATGAATTTGGGGAGGATCATCATATATGCATGCATATACACATGTGTGAATGTACATGCATATAAATAAACATGTTATTAATGTACATGCATACACAACATGTGTTTAAGTAAGTATCTATGTATTGTACATGTATAGTATGTGCTTGCATGTGTATAGTGTCCTAAAAATTTTAGTGCAATTTTGTACTATGAAAGCTTAAAAATACTCTAAGATTTTCGGGGCACCATGTATGTGCAAGGGAGGGAGGTTACACAGAGAAATGTTATTTTCTCATAAAGGAAAATGTGTTAGGTCTATAACTAGAAGGAATATGAACCATAGTCTCAAAAAAAAAATCTTAAGTGGAGTTCTATAAATTTCACTTATTTTTTTCTGAAAATGAATAAATATCACTGGTAAATATATTTTGTGGGGGAAAAATGCAATTTCCTTCGGCCAAGTGAAGATACGTCTGATTCAAATATTAGTAATGTTCTGCAATACCCACAGGAAGTAGTTGACTTTGTAAGTGAAAATTCCATTCATTTTACAGGCTAAATCAACCCAACAAATCAAGCTTGACTAAACATTTTCAGGTAGGTAGAGTCAGCTTTCTGAATACCATCTAGACTATCAGTCCTGCTACCAGGGTTCCAGAGAGCCAGCACAGCAACCATTTGCATTCCACAGGATGAACAATTGAGAAATGATTTATGGAGATTGAAATGTGAACGAAGCTGAGAAACTAATACCAGGCAGATGATTTCAGTTAATTAAAACTACTAGTATGGGTTCAATATAAATGGACGGTTGTAATTTCCATGATATATGAGGACATCTACCCAAATATACATTTTATCTAATGAACTGATAAAATCCTCTACCTCCTATCAGAATTTGTGAAACTAACACTTCATCAGAATGACTTACAATCAACAACAACAATAACAACAAATCAAGGTCCCGTTGCTTTATCCGTGTCCCTGCCTTCTCATTTCCTCTGTCTTCTTCATTGGGTTTTAAAGTCTTTATCAGAGTCAGAGGACAGAAAAAGAGATGAGAACATAATTCAAACCAATTAATTTGGCTCCTTACTAATATCTATCTTTGGTTAGATCTGTCAAATTATTGGGTTTGGTGGATTGAATAAATTCACATGGCTTTAGTCAACTTTTAGAAGATATAATAATGACGTTTCCTATTTGGACAGCCACTGAAACAAATCTAATTCTTAGAAATTATACCAGAAACTATCCATCTAATGTGACCCCTTAATTTTACAGATGAGGAA
>NW_027555696.1:0-31237 GCF_003287225.1 Phascolarctos cinereus | reverse complement strand
ACAGCTCCACCACCAATATATTAGTCTGCCTATGTTCTGACAATTCCTACAACATTACTGTCAATTTTGCCAATTGTAAAGCCTCAGTTATTTTAATTTTCATTTCTCTTACTATTCGTGATTTAAAGCATTTTTAAATGTAGTTATAAATTTTAGTTCTTTTAAGAACTATTTTGGTCAAATTCTATGATGTATTAGGAAATGGTTATTAGTTACATGTATGTAACTATATGCATAATTACATATTATCAAGTTTCTCTGATAATGTTAAGTATCCAAGATATATAAAAAGTTAATGCATATGAAATATATAATACAATACTTAATAATATGTGTAATTGTTTATATATCTTGATTACCTAACCCTTATCAATAAAATTCGATAGAAAGGGTTTTTTTTTCCGTTAAACCACTACCTTTCTTATCCTAGATTCATTATTTTTTCTTTGGACAGAAGTTTTACAGTTTCAAGTAATGAGGTATTTATTTTATCTTTTATAATTTCTTCTTTCTCTTATTTCGTTAAAAATATATCTCTTACCAGTAAGAGTAATATGATCGATTTTTCTTCTAAAAACTTTTATTTTATGATGTTTAACAATAAGTTCATTTATCAGTTTAGAACACATTGTGGAGAGTGTTAAAAGGTGTGACTTTATGCATAATTTATGCAGACTACTATCCAGCAACCCCTGAAGTTTTTAATGCAGTAGGGAGTTTTGACCTGGAGAATATATAGTTTCTGCTTTAACTGTAGTTCTATTCTTTCTAAATCTCCCTCGTATAATCTCTTCATTGATCTATTTCTATTTTTTTAACCAGTATAAGATGTTTTTGGTAAGTGCTATTTAAGTAATTTGAGGTCTGAAAATGCTTTTGTGCCTTCGTTCTTACTTCTTTTCATGATTTCCCTTGATATTCTAGATATTTTATTTTTTGAAATTTTGTTGTTTTATCAAGCTTTGTAAAGCATTCTCTTGGTAATTTAATTGGTATGGCATTAAAAATCTCATTTAATTTTCATAGTATTGTCATTTTTATGGCATTGGCATGGCCTAGCCATGGGCACCAGGCATTCCTCCAGGTATTTAGAGTGTTTCTTATTTTTTTTTCTAAGAAATTCTTTCTAATTGAATCTGTGTAAGTCATTTTTCTGTTTTGGGACGTTGAATGCCAGATATTTTATGCATATTGTAGTTATTTGGAATGGAATTCCTCTTTCTATTATTTGTTCTTTTGTATTACTGTTATTATATTATTGAATTGCTGTTGATTTTTAAGGATTTATTTTGTAGCCTACAACTTTGCTAAATATTGTCTCAGTACATTTAAAAATTACTTCGTCTTTTCCAATTAAATCATTGCATCAGCAGCAGACAGGGATAGTTTTATCTCGTCTATACCTATCTTTATTCCATCAATTTCTTTCTCATTTTATTTCCTTCACTAATATTTCCATTACTATATCAAATAATAGGAGGGAGAATGGATATCTTGGTTTCACTCCTGTATTTACTAGGACAGATTCTTTTTTCACATGATGAATGCTGTTAGTTTTAGATTACTTTTACGACCTTAGGATTTTTAGCATAAAAGATTGTTATACTTTGTGAAAGATTTTCTCTCTTTCTCTTGAGATGATTGTATAATTAGAGATGTTTGGGATTTAATATGATTAAATTATGCTGATTGTTTTCCTAATATTGAAACATCCTTGCATGCCAGGTATATATCCCCATTGATCATAAAACATGCTTTTTTGGATCAGTTACTGTAATCTCATAAGATTTGATTTAAAAAATTTGAGTTATTATTCATTAGTAATATTAGCCTATAGATTTCTTTCTCAGTTTTATCTTTCCATTGTGTAGATAGGAGGACAATATTTGTCTCACAGATTAAAAAATATCACAGAAAAAAAATTTGTATAACATATCTGTTAATTATTCTTCAGGAGATTCAAAATACTTCTCCTGTGAATCTATTGGTTATCTGGATCTTTGTTTCTTTCAGTAGTTCCTTTAGAAAATGACCACTTTCCTTTTCTGAGATTGGATTATTTAAAATCTTCAAAAGGTTTTCTGATAGAATAAAAACTTTTTTTTGAAGACAATCCTCTATTTCTTTTGCATTGTTAGTTTTGTTACAAATTACTGTACACAAAACGTTCTGATTGTTTTCAATATCTTCTGATTCCAGTGTGATTTCACCTTGCTCATTTGATGCTTTACTCATTTGATTTTCTGTTCTCTTCTTTGAGGAATTCAAGAATATCTTCTAACAATTTCCCAGCATTGGAGACCAGTACAATAAGAACAGGATGCAAACATTGCCACTTTTAACAGTGTTGTTGTTCAGTCACATGTCATGTCTGATTCTTATTGATTCCATTTGAGGTTCTTTTAGCAAAGATACTGGAATGGTTTGCCATTACAATCTGCAGCTCATTTTACAGATGAGGAAACTGAGGAAAGCAAAATTAAGTGACTTGCCTAGGGTCACACAGCTAGCAAGAGTCTAAGGCCAGATTTGAACTCCAGAAGGTGAATCTTCCTGATTCCAGGCCAAATGCTGTATCTATTGGACCACCTAACTGTGCCCAAAACATGGTAAATACTTAACAAAGGCTTCCTGCCTCACTGTCTGACTTCATATCCAACATGGAAAATTCCTGAAATATAAGAATCAACTGTTGTATGCCAGTAGGAGCTTCTCTGAGCAGGCTTTGGCACACCACTGCCTTGGCCAAACTTTGATGTGTTATTTTCCCAATTTCCTTCTAAGTCAAGCTCAGCCATTTTCTTTGACTTATTTCCTCCAAATTTTGCTCTTCTGAATGAAAGCATTAACATTAAGTAAGCAACATTAATATTAATATGAGGGACCAGATACACTGTGGCATGATGCCTACTCAGTGCTCTCACCACTTCTTTTATGTCTTAACCTACATCATATATCTTCTGAGAGAGTCTAAATTGCTATTCACAATGAAGGAATTCATTTACATCACAAATCATCAGTTTCATTTAAGTCCCCTCTGGCTACCTGAACAGCTAGAGAGCAGTCAAATGTAGCAAAAGTTCAATAAACACAGTATTTGGAAAGGGTTAAAATGTAATATTATTTGTAATATCCAGTAGAATTCCAATAGTGCAGATGCTCCACAAAGTTCTCAGTGAGGTGCAATGTTCTGCTTGGACACAGGATGTCAACAAATACCAGGTTATATTCTTTTTTTTTTTTAAATATAAATTTATCTATTTTTAGTTTTCAATATTCACTTCCAGAAGTTTTGAGTTCCAAATTTTCACCCTCCCCCCACCCCAAGATGGCATGCATTCTGAATACCCCTTACCCTGGTGTGACTTCTCTTCTATCTCTCTCCTCCCTTCTCTTATCCCCTTCCCCTTCTATTTTCCTCTAGAGCGTGATACACTTCTGTACCCCATTTCCCATATTTCTTATTTCCCAGTTGCATGTGAAAATATTTTATTTTTTAAAACATGTGTTTTTAAAACTTTGAGTTCCAAATTTTCTCCCTTCCTCCCTCCCACCCACCCTCATTGAAAAGGCAAGCAACTCAATATAGGTTGTACATGTGCAGTTATGCAAAACACTTCCTTAGTAGAACATGTTCTGAAAAACTAACTCTATTTCCCTTAATCATATCCTGCCCTCCCATTTATTCTATTCTTGCTTTTGACCCTGTCCCTCCTCAGAAGTATTTGCTTCTGATTACCCTCTTTCCCAATCTGCCCTCCTCTCTATCACCCCACTGCTCTCTTGTCCCTTCTCCCCTATTTTCCTGTAGGGTAAGACAGATTTCCACACCCAATTGAATGTGTATGTTATTCTCTCCTTAAGCCAAATCCTATGAGAATACGATTCCCTCATTCCCTCTCACCTTCCCCTGTTTCCCCTCCACTGTGAGAGATTTTCTTTTCTGTTTTTTTTCTGAGATAATTTACCCCATTCTACCTCTCCCTTTCTTCTCCGAGTATCATCCTCTCTCATCCCTTAATTTTATTCTCTAGATATGACCCCTTAATCTTCAACTCACCCTGTGCCCTCTATATTTATCTATATATATTCACACAATTTTTTTTCCTTCAACTGCCCTAATACTGACAAAGGTCTCATGAGTTATAAATATCATCTCTCCATGCAGGAATGTAAAAAGTTCAATTGTAATAAGTCTCTTATGATTTCTCTTTCCTGTTTACCTCTTCATGTTCCACTGGAGTCCTGTATTTGAAAGCCAAATTTTCTGTTTAGCTCTGGTCTTTTCATCAGGAATGCTTGAAAGTTCTCTATTTCACTGAATGACTATTTTTTCCCCTGAAGGATTATACTCAGTTTTGCTGGCTAGGTGATTCTTGATTGTAATCCTATCTCCTTTGCCTCCGGAATATTATATTCCATGCCCTGCAGTCCTTTAAAGTAGAAGATGCTAAATCTTGTGCTATCCTGAGTGTTTCCACAGTACTTGAATTGTTTCCTTACCAGGTTATGTTCGAAAATGCTCCTTACTATACAACAAAAATTTCATTTTTTTCATTTTCTTTTTTTCAAAGCAATGAGTTGAAGGGACTTGCACAGGTCACAGAGATAATAAGTGTTAATCATCTGAGACCATATTTGAACTCAGGTGTTCTTGAATTTGGGCCTATGTTCTAAGCAGTGTTCAATCTAGCTGCCCCCACAGTGAAAATTTCTTAAAACACTACTAAATTTCGTGAATTCTACCATGTGTTGAAGATGCAAACAGAAAAGTAAATCAGACCCTGTCTTAGAAGAATTTTTAATCCCATGGCAGACGACCTTTCTTTCCAAGGAAAAAATAACATTACCTGTGCAGCAGCTGATTATACTGTGCTCTAGCTGTCTATCACCTTGAAAGACTAGGTAAGAAATGAAACAAAGAATGGCTCTTTTACAAGTCAAAAAAAAATGCAGTCTTGGAAGGGAAGACTCTCAGGGTTTCTGGCCAAAATTCATTTCTTAACTGGCCTTAATCACTAAATGGGTATTGCTCTCTCCAAATGCCACCTGAAAAAGGCCTTAGCTTAAAAAGGTCAAGGTGTCCCACAACATTCAGGGCCATCTCCAGTCATCAAGAAGTATACCTTGCCAATAGACCCAGATGGCTCTGAAGGAGAAAGTGAGGCTGGTGACTTTGCAAAGCCCTCTCTCACTGAAATCCAATTAAATTGCAAGTCATGGCATCACTTTCCTGATGCTATGGTCCTGTTTGAAAAGGAAGGACAAACAGCAATACCCACTTTGAAAACCTCCTGAACATTTAACAATGAGTTCTTAGAAACCATTGAAAGCTGATTCCAGTGGATATGGTTCAGTTAATCAAACTTTGATACTTATTTCATAAACTTCCTTCAACATTCTGATCATCCATTTTCTTGTTTTTTGTGTTTTTCTCTTGTGAATTTGAAATTAATGTTACCTAGAGAACCAAGCCCTGTAGTGTGAAACCTGCTCCATTTTCACTCCACCGTTATTACATTTTTGCCTTTCTCATATCGCTTCTCTTAAGATTAAGAATATAAAGGGCAATTTCAGTGGTGAAGATGTAGTCTGAATTTCTACTGTAACTGAAAGAATTAATTATGTACTTCAGCTCATAACTTCAGAATTTCGTTTGGCTCCATTCTACCTTTCTAAACAGCAAGTGATTTTTCACAAGTACAAAAATCCAGGAAAAACATAGTTTAAAATGGGAGAAAATGTAATACTAAGGTTTAGACATGAGATGGCAGAATAAAACTGCAATATCTCAACTGGCCACAAGACGGCAGTAGTGCCTGAAAAGATGCAATATTCTTACTGGACACCAGATGTCACCGAAAGACCATGTCATAAAACTTAAAGTCACTTAATTGTCCAAAAAACTTTTCTTAAGCAGCTACTAGATTTCAGGGCCGCTCTAGGTGCAGAGAATGCAAAGATGAACACGAGGCACTCCGTGGCATTTAACACATGTGCACAGATGTGTCTAATAAACCATCAACCAAAGGAAAAGTAATATGATGGGGGTCTTATAATTACATGGGACCGTATTACTCAGTCACCAAGCATTTACTAACTGTGTGCTATGTGCCAGGCACCTTGCTCAATGCTGGGAGTGGAAAAAGAGGGCAAAAAATTTTATTCCTCAACTAACTCACAATCTAATTGGAGAATCACAAAGCAAACAAAATAAACTATATACAGGATAAGTAGGAATTAATTTAGAAAGAGAGGGCTAGAATTCAGAAGGTTTAGAAAAAGCTTCAAGTCAAAGATGAGTTGTTGACAGCAGCTTAAAAAAAAAAACACTATTGGAGCCAGTAGTGGAGGGAAGGAGGAAAATCATACCAGGCATGTTGGATAGGCAGAGAAAATGACTAGAGTCAAGAGATGAAGTATCTTGCTCATGGAACAGCAAGGAGGTGTTTGTCACAAGATCAAACAAACAAGCAGAAGTGAGTAAAGTATATAAGATTGGAAAGACAGGAGGAAGCTAGGTTATGATGGGCATTGAATGCCATATGCAGGGCATTGCATTTAATTTTTGAGGTAATGGGGAGTTTTTGGAGTTAACTGACTATCGGGTTGAGATGGTTAGATTTGTGTTTTTGAAAAATCACTTTGGTGGCTGAATGGAGGAAGAATTCGAGCCAGGAGAGACTTGAGGAAAGGAAAAAACAAGAATGACCTATTACAATGCAAGACCAGTGCATTATGAGTTGATGAAATTTTGCAACAGTGGTGGTACTGTTAGAGGAGTGAAGGGTCATAGTGTAGAGACTGTGCAAAAGTGACAACTAAAGGCTTTGGACACAGATTTCACATGTGGAGTGAGATTATAAGTAGCAAAGGATAACACCTAGGTTGTTAGCCTGTGGGACTGAGAGGTGATGGTGTACTCTACAGTAATATTGATGACACTAGGAGATTTAGGAGGACAGGTGAGGTTGGTTATAGACATATTGATTTGAAGATCTCTATTGGACATCCAATTTCAAATTCCTGAAAGACAATTGAAGGTCCAAGGTAAGTAGAAATGAAGGTGAGTAGACAGGTTGGGGCAGGATAAGATTTAAAAATCATCAGAACAGAGGTGGCTATTAAGTTGATGTAAGTTGGTGAGATCAAAAAGGGAAACAGTACAAACAAGTAAGAGAATGGGGCCAAAGATGGAACTGTGTATCAAACCTGCAATTAGAGCTGTGAGAGGACATGATCTAGATGAAGATCTAATGGAGTTGAATGAGAAGGAACAATCAGGTTTATGGAGAACCAGTAGAGAGTGCTGTCTCTAGGGAGAAGGAAAAAAACTAAAGAAAAATTACGTGCGAGGAGGAAAGGGTGATCAGCAGTGTGAAAGGATGCAGAGAGGTTGAGGAGAAGGAGGGCTGAGAAGACAGTAATAGGTCTGGCAAGTAAGAGATGATTGTTAACTTAGAACACAGTAGTATTGGTGGAATGATAAGTTTAGAAAGCACATAATGAGGCTTGAAGAGAGTAGCAAGCAAGTGGAATTCCTATTATAGATAGTCATTTCAAAGAGTTTAGCCACAATAGATAGAAGAGAAACAGGTTGATGGCGACGTTGGAAGAAATGAGTGATGGCTTTTGAGGTTGGGGAAGACATGAGCATGTTTGTAGCCAGTAGGGAATGAGCTGGTAGATAGGGAGAGTTTCAAAATTCATCACAGAATGAGGATTAAAAAGGCAGCAATACACTGGAGGAGAGTTGGAAAAGACTTTCTTGAGCAGGTAGAGAATACAGCCTCCTAAATGCGTAATAACACCTTAGCAAGTGAAACACTGGTCAAAAAGGAGACATTGACAAAAGGCATATGGTTCTTTTAAGAGAGAGAGAAGGAAGAAGTAAGAGCTCATGTTGAATGACAACTTGATTTCTATAAAAGTTGAGGAAAGATTCTCAGCTGACAGCTTGGGGTCCATGAGGCATTTGAAAAGGTTTGAACAGTTTTGGAAGAGCTGCTATGGAATGTAGGAATACTTTGTTTGTAGGACACGTATAATAGGATTTCTAAGCGGTAATAAAAGAGCCATTGAATCTGTGTAACAAATTTGTAGTACATCCTCTAGGAATAGACTCTTGATTTTCTTCACCTTCATTCAGCAGCACAACTGGAAGAGCAAAAGTGGCAAATACAATGAGAGATCCCAGTCTGAGGGTCAGGAAAACATAACTAATGAAAGATAATGAGTATAATTTACAAGGGTAGAGAAGTGTAGAATTGAAATGGTTTGCCAAAAGAGCAAGGTGGGGATAAAGGGTCTAATGCAGGGGAGATGACCTGGGGATAAGTGAGAGGTGGAGGAATTCAAGGTCACATTAGGTATGAAGAATAAGGTTTGGTAAAAGAAGTCAGAGGGAGAAGTAGAAACATAATAGATTTAGAGATTTCGGATTTCTTGAACACAGAGGTGGTGTATTTGTGGAAGATGATAAAATAAAGGCTACGGCCATTGTTGGGTGTGGCTAAAGTGGGAGGTAAGAGTAGGACTTGGGAAATGAGTAAACTGAGGAATTGAGTGGTTAAGGGTGATTGAGGGAGAGTCAATTTTTAATTTCAAGTCCACTTCTATGAGGCCATGAGGTGGGGAGGGAAAAAAGAATGTGAGCTATTTATCAAACTCAGTGATAAAGAAAGTGGGAGTGACTAAGGTCTGTAGACAACTTTTCCCAAGATTCTGATTGAGTGGTAAATATGAAAAAACATGCACCTCAGAGAAGAGACTTTACTGAGGGAGAGATTTGGGCAGAAGTGAATATTCCAGCTGCCTTTCATAGACATGTGAGCTGAGGAGGATGTGTGAAGGTAGAGCCAGGACTAGGGAAGGTGAAAAGGGAGGCTATACCTTTAAGGGGGTAATAAGGTTTGAGCTATAGATAGGAGATGGAAGGAGTGGGAGATGAAAAGATTTAGAATGAAGGAAAGGTGGTTGTCAGTGGAAAAGGCATTTGATAGGGTGCGTTGGAAGGAACAGGAGTGTTCAATTGAAACTTTGAGGTTGTAGGGTTGAGAGGGATGGGAATAAGGAACTAAGTGGTGGAGAGCAGCATTTAGATAATTAGCCAAAGGAAATAAGACTCATTGTCATATGTGTAATATGACAAAGCATAAGAATGTTCATCAGGGAGTGGAATGTGCCACTCTTCTACTGAAATAAGACTCAAGATCTGTTAGAAGACAAGGTCCAATATAAGATAAGAGGAACATGGTCAGATTCCTCCTGAGGTAGAAAGAGGTCACAAGTGATCTGAGCTGTGAAAGAAATAAAAGATTCTAAAGAGGCAGAGGTGAAGGAGGCATGCATCCCAGCCTTGGATGACTTCTGTTACAAAGGAATGTGGACAGGAAACAAAATGACATGTAAAAAGAAAGAAGACAAGAAGCTTTGGACTATAAAGTATGTGAGGGCAAATAATATCTGTGATGCAAAATTAGAAAGGTACAGTGTAGACAGGTTACAAAAGTCATTCAATGACAAAAACAAAGGTCCATATATGATCCTATAGGTCATGGGGTATTTCAGAGTTAATTGAACAGAGGATGGCATGAATACATGCAGGGTGTGGAAAACTCTTGAGATCTGACCGAATTGTTGACTAGAGAGATATTGTGCAGGTAGATAAGTTAGAAGGTTACTCCAGTTGTCCAAGTGAGAAAAGATGAGATTGCTTGAGTCAGTGAGTCAATTTAGCATTTAATAAACATATACAATATGTAAGGCACTTTTCCAATTAATGGAAATAGAAATAAAATAGAGGGGGCAGCTAGGTGTGGTGGATAGACCTCTGGACTTGGAGTTAGGATGACCTGAGTACAAAACAGGCCTCAGACACATAAAACTTAGTGGCTTTGTGACTCTGGGCAAGTCACTTAACCTCAATTGCTTCACCAAAATAAAAAAAAGAAAGAAAAGAAGAGAAAGAAAGAAAGAAATGTACAAAAAAGACAGGCCCTGACTACAGAATCAAATTTTGTAATGGGAGAAAACAGTACAGAAAAAGCCAAAAAAAGTGTGGCAAGTGGGAGTTGGCATGGCAGAGAAAATCTGGAATGCTGCAGAACAAAAATGATCCTTTTCTGGCTGGGTCCTGGGGGGAGCCAGCCATCCAGGTGGAGAAGATTCAGAAGTGTAAGGTACTTCCAAAGTATGAACTCAAGACCAAAATTCAAGCTTCATGATGAAAAGCTGGAGCAAGGAAGAAGAAATTGGGATTGAGGAGAAGTGGAAACAGGTAGGTAATGAGATTTATGGTTTAGTAATGACAAGACTTGGAAACTACCTGGATAAAGAGACTGAAAGACAGTAAGGACCATAAAGTTAATTCCCATCCACACTCATGTATTAAGTTCTCACTAAGCTCGAAGTCTCATTCTAAATATTTAGAATAGTAATAGAAAGAAGTAGACCAAGTAGAACAAGTAGAAGAAGAAGGAAGAGGAGGAGGAGGAAGGAAAGGAGGAAGGAGGAGGAGAAGAAGAAGAAGAAGAAGAAGAAGAAGAAGAAGAAGAAGAAGAAGAAGAAGAAAGTGAATGAAAACAGTTCCTGCCTTCAGTGAAATTGCAATTTGATCAGGGAAGAAAACACAGAAAAGGAATTTGAAATTTGGGTCAGGTACATACCATAGGGGCATGAAGGAAGAGTCTGAGAACTGCTACGAGAGAGGAACACATAGATAAAGGTGATGTCTATATTTACTCATTGCTTTAAATGGAGGTTTTGAAGTTCATGACTTTGCTCACCAATCCAGGTGGAGGGAAGGAAGTCAGGAAGTGTGAATACATTAAGTATCATTTGATAGGCAGATAGACAGAAAGGAAGATTTATTAAGCACCTTCTAAGGGCCAAGCACTACACTGATGGCTGAATCTAAAAATATAAGCAAGCAAGAAAATCTGTTCTCAATGAGCTTACATTATAATAGACAAAAAGGTCAGATGAAGAGGAGCTGGAAGTGCTGGGGTAAGGCATGGTTTAAAGTTTGTATAGTCTTTATCTAACTGAAAATAATGAAAAGGTACATAAAATGTAAAGGAATCTAGAATAAGCCTACAAGATATCGGTGTATGTTTATTTACAAAATTGCCCCTAAAGAAATAAGTAACAGGTTTAATAATCAGAAAGGCATTCAGTGTTCCTTGCTAGATCATGTCGATATAGAAAAATATCAGTGCTCCCCAGAGTAATTTACCAGTTGAATTCTGTAGCAATGATACAATCAAAAGATGTTTTACAGAACTAATTTAATAACAACAAAAATATTTTGGAAAACAATACCTAGAAAATCAATGGAAATTACTCCCCAAAAATTTAAGAAAGAAAGGGATTAATCACATGTTCAGAATTAAAACTATACCATAAAGAAGTAGTCATCAAAAAAAAGTTTGGAATGGTTTAAAAAACAGAGAAGTAGATCCATGGAACAAACTAAAAATGGAGAACCAGTAGTAATGGACCCTTATATTACATGTTTGCTAAGTCTGAAAATATAAATGGCTCAGGAATAAATTCTTCTTTTGATAATAACTGTTGGGATAACTAGCAAACAGTCAGGGAGAAGTTAAAGTTATACCAACAGCATTCATCATATTGGACCATAATTTGTAAATGAGTTTATGAACTTATTAAAGATCATATCACAACAAATTAGAAAAAAAGAACATTTACTTCAATGACTTAGAGGAAAACCATACAGTCTTAAGATATTCTGCATATTTCTGGGCATTATTTCTCTCATCATACAATTCATAGCCTAGCCAACATCCAAGCATGGATTCTCAGTAGGAGAGTTAAATTCAAAATTATTGAGCTAAACGGACAGGCTTATTTGACTCTACTGCAAATGGCAGTGCTTCAATAACAGCCATCCTTGACAGATATAGGGAGCTGAGTGTTCCATTAGAGTGACTGTATTGCATTTATGGCTTCATCTCGAAGTTGACCCTTGTCAGTGGCAGGAGATTGTGTTCTGTAGCAGAAAGAAAGAAAGAAAAAGGGAAGATGATTCAATCTGCACTCCAAATCCCTCAGTTCATTATCTCAACCTGGGTATCATGGTACATCATAAGTCTTCTTGAACTTTGGTTGGTTATTATGTTGATGACAGCTTTGAAGTCTTTCAGATTTGATTATCTCTAAAGTATTGCTGTTATTGTAAAAATTGTTCTTCTAATTCTTCTCATTTCATTTTCCTTAATTTCATACAAGTCTTCCCATGTTGTTCTGAAACCATCCCCTTTGTCAGTTCTTACTTCACAAGAGTACTTCATCGCATTCAAGTACTATAACTTTTTCAGCTAGTCCTCAGTTTATGGGTATTCCCTCGTTTTCCAATCCTTTGCCACCACAAAATGAGTGTTTATTAATATTTTTAAGTATAAAAGTCCTTTTTTTCCTCCTTTGAACTATCTGGAGAATAGAACTGAAGTGGCATCACTAGGTAAAAGAATGGACTCAGGGCCATAACTCTTTGGCATACTTCCAAATTGCTTTACCAGAATGTTTGGATCAAATACATCTGCCATACTTTCTTAAAAACAGGAATGAGGGAGTTTTGTATCTTATGAAAAGTCTACTCTTCATTTCTTGGCAAAATGTGATGATTTTTGTTTTTCTTATTATTTATGTGGACAATTATTTTCATACTTTTTCTAATATTTTAAAATCGATGACAAATGTTGGAGGATATGTTGAAAAAACAGGACACCAACTCAATGTTGGTGGAATTGTGAACTGATTCAACGATTTTGGAGAGCATTTTGAAATTATGCCCAAAGACTTATTAAACTATCTATACCCTTTCATCCAGCAATGACACTACTTGGTCTATTTCCAAAATAATCAGGGAAAAAGGAAAAGAACGTACATGTTCTGTAATGTTTATAGCAGTTCTGTTCATGGTGGCAAAGAACTTGAAACTGCAGGGATGTCCATTAATTGGAGAATGCCTCAACAAGTTGTGGTACATGATTTTCCTTTTTTTTTTTTTATGAGGCAATTGGGGTTAAGTGACTTGACCAGGGTCACACAGCTAGTGAGTAGTGCATAATTTTGATGGAATACTATTATACCATAAAACTGATGTGCTCAATTATTTTAGAAAAAAAAACATGGAAAAGGATACTAGGAAGATTGCAGAGTAGGTCAGAAAATTCTAAGCTCTCAAGATTTTCCTTCACAAAATAGAGGAAATAGCACTTCAGGATGAATATTGAGCAGTAAAACTAAATGAGTAGGAGTAGAAGAGGAGTTTTCCTGAGACAATCAGGGAATATCTGAAGAAAAGTCCCCAGACTAGATTTGGTCCTTGGGAAGAGTAACCACCTCCAGGTTAGATCCTCGGTCCCCTTAAACAATAAGCTGCAAGGCCTGGGGCTAGCTAGTTTGGGAGGCTGCCTTGGCCTGAGGCCAGAAAATTTGATTCCAGGAATAGTGAGGGGTGTTGGGCATCTGAAATGGGAAAAATCTAGGGAGGCTCTGCTGAAAAGGAATGCCAGAACTGGCTGTGATGTAGACAGGTGGCAGAATGCGAGAAGGAACCAGCACATGTCCGGTGAGTGTAGAAGCAGTTGACAGGGACACCACTGCCTGTGGGCACTTACAAGAGGCTGGAGCTCATGGTTCTGGTTCCATTCTAGAAGAGAGAACTGAAAGAGGATCTCAGGCCAGAGGCACCATAGCAGAGATGACTCTCCTCACAGTTGAGGGTACAAAAGAGAGTTTGTGGTCACTCACAGACCAGACCACAGGCCAGGAGAGGAGGAAACACCTCTTCTTATATCATACCACCTTTGAAATACTAAAAACTTGCAGGTCCCTAGAATTATCTCTGAAAACAGCTGCATAAAATCCATAACTCTAAACAAATTCTAGAGTAGCAGAATGCACAGAAACAGAGTGAAACAAATTTCCAGCTCAAGACAACCTGGAAGCCCAGCCCTACCTTCACAAAGAGTTAAAAAAAAAAACGGTCAAGCAATAGGCTGTGAAAATTAGCAAACAACAGAAAAAAACTCAGACTGTACAATCTTACTTTGTTGAGAAGGAAGATCAAGGATTTTCAAAATCAAGTAAGAGAAGCAGAGGAAAAATTGGGAAGAAAATGAGAGTGATACAAGAAAGTCATGAAAAACAAGTCAACAGCTAACTAAATGAGGTGCAAAAAATACCGAAGAAAATAAAAGAAAATAGCACCTTAAATAGCCTATGCAAGCCCAAATGGAAAAGGAAGTCCAAAAGCTCACTGAAGAAAATAATTCCTGAAAAATTAGAATGGAAAAAATGGAAGCTAATGACTTTATTAGAAATCAAGAAATTATGAAACAAAACCAACAGAATGAAAACAATAGAAGACAATGTGAAATGCATCACTGGAAAAACAATTGAGCTGAAAAATAAACCCAGGAGAGATAATTTAAAAATTATTATGTTATCTGAAAACCGTAATCAAAGAAAGAGAATAAACAAAATCTTTTGAGAAATTATCAAGAAAAACTGCCCTGATATTTTAGAACCAGAGGGTAAAATAGAAATTGAAAGAATCCACCAATCATCTCCTGAAAGACATTCCAAAAGGAAAACTCCAGGTATATTATAGCCAAATTCCAGAGTTCCCAGTTCCAGGAGAAAATATTGCAAGCAGCCAGCAAGAAACAATGTAAGTATTCTAGAAACACAATCAAGATAACACAAGATGTAGCAGCTTCTTTACTAATGGTTCAGAAGGCTTAGAATATGATATTCCAGAGATCAAAGGAGCTAGGATTAAAACCAAGAATCACGTTCCTCGATGAGGACAAAGTCTAGGGTCCATGAAGATTCCTTGCCTTAGAATGGCACTGCTAAGCACAGGTCCTTGCCTGGCTCTGTGGTGTTGCCCTAAGTAGCCCTGAATACCAAATAGAATGCCTTCCAGGGGGACCATGATACTTCTACCTGCACAAGGTCAAGAGGCTCTGGATTTTGGTTAAGAAGTTTTTTTGGAGTCTACAATGCAGCGTTTCTGTGAAGAGCAGACAATTGTGTTTTTTCTATTATAATTTTATAGTCGGTTTCATATAAATATGGCCAGTTTTCATCTCTGATCTTGTGAAATATAGTACCTAGGCTTTTTGTATTTAAGGTTTTATAGGAGTACAGTGAGCCTTCACTTACTTCTCCTTGACCTATCTTCCAGGTTGTTTGTTTGTGAGAAGAGATAGCTTATATTTTAAGATCTATTCCTGTCATTTGATTTTGTTCCTTGTGGGGATACTTATCTCTCTCTGCCCATGGAGTCCTCCAGCACTGGAAGAATCCTAGCTATTCTCTGGCCTGCTGTGTTCATTTCCAGCTTTGTGACACTGGAGGAGGACTCTCCTCCCAAATGAGGATGGTAAGAGCACCCACCTTAGTGGTTTGCAGTGAGGATAACAGGAGGCAATATTGGCCAAGGGCTTTTCCCCTTTAGAGCACTTAATAATGCTAGCTAGTTTCTAAATTCTGAGGGCCCTTCAATCTACTCGACATATTGTGTTCTTCTAGCCTTTCTTCCTTATGATCTTCTATGTTGTAAAGGCTTTCCTATCACTGATACAGCCCTTCTTCTAAATGGCCTACCAGGTCTAAAGCTTTGTTCTCTGTGTCATCTCCCAGAGTAGACATTGTATATTCCAAGCTCTCTAGTAGCCTTGACATTCTATGCTCTAGAGACTCACCCTAATCTGACATTCTGGCTTTTGGATCTCTTAAGAATTTTTAAATAAATTTTATTTTAATTTACTACATGTAGCTTAACAATTCCGCAATTTATATGGACAAAGGTGATTCCATTCAAATGCTGTCAATATAAAAAATAACTTTATTTTCTTTGGGGGGGAAGCTAGACAATGGGGTTAAGTGACTTGCCCAGGGTCACAAAGCTAGTGAGTGTCAAGTGTCTGAAGTGGGATTTGAATTCAGGTCCTCCTGACTCTTGGGCCAGTCCTCAATCCACTGTACCACCTAGCTGCCCCTTGAAACCTAACTTTTTTTTAAAAGATTATACACTCATTGCCCATTACGATACCATCAATACTTGTCTCACCTGATGGTGGTACTACATGGAATTATGTTTTTGATCCTCATTTTACTTTTATCCATATAGACCACTTTGTTTTCATGCTCTGTCCTTGTCTTTATGTTGCAAGATCTAAGCTTTAATTTAGAATAAAAACAAAAAGCCTGATATAAATTTTACTGAAATAAAGTTTTTTATCATATGTATTTTTGGCTGGTGTTTACTAAATTATCTTTTCCCTTCTATTACATTGGCCCATGGAGCAGGAAAGACATAAATGGTTGTTTTATAAATGCTTCTGGTCCATGACTCGTTGTTCTTTAAGAACATTCCCATTGGGCAGGTAGGTGGCGCAATGGACAGAGTGCCTGGCCTGAAGTCAGGAACACTCATTTTCCTGAGTTCAAAGCTGGCCTTAGAAATTTACTAGCTGTGTGACCCTAGACAAGTTACTGAAGTCGGCGTTTCTATATATTACCAACAAAGCCTAGCAGCAAAAGAGAGAAAGAGAAATTCAATGTAAAGTAACTGTAGATAACACAAAATATTTGGGAGTCTACCTGCCAAGACAGAAACAAGAAATATATGAACATAATTACAAAACAATTTTCACATAAAGAAAGAACCAAATAACCGGAAAAACATCAGTTTCTCATGGGTAGGCAGAGCTAATATAATAAAAATGACAATTCTACCTAAATTAATTTACGTGATCCATGTCATACCAATCAAAGTACCAAAAATTATTTAATGGAAGTGGAAGTGGAAAAAATAATAATAAAATCCATGTGGAAGAAAGCTCATGGATATCAGGGGAATCATTGAAAGAAAATGCAAAAGAAGGTGGTTTAGCCATACCAGATCTCAAACTGTAAGAAATAGAGTGATGGACCAGTGCAATAAATTAGGTAGAAATTATATTATAATAAATGACCATAGTAATCTAGTGTATGATAAACACAAAGATTCAAGTTAATGGAACAAAAATTCATTATTTGGCAAGTACTGCTAGGAAAATATTGAACAACATTTCGCATCATGTACCAAAAAAAGTCCAAATGAGTACATGATTTACACATAAAGGGTGATGCCATAAGAAAATGAGAAAGCATGGAATAGATTATTAGTCAAATTTGTGTATAAGGGAAAAATTCAGGACCAAGAAAGATAAAGAGTGTATTAAAAATATAAAATTGATTATTTTGATTATATAAAGTTAAAAGGTTTTTGCACTAACAAAGCCAATGCAACCAAAAGTATAAAGCAAGCAGAAAAACGAAAAAGTTTTACAACAACTATCTCCAATAAAGGCCTCATTTGTCAAATATAGAGAACTTAGTGAAATTTATAAGAATACAAGTAATTCTCCAGTTGATAAATGGTGAAAGGATGTGAACAGGCAGTTTTCACACAAAGAAATCAAAGCTACCTATAATCATATAAAAATGCTCTAAATCACTATTGATTAGAGAAATGCCAATTGCAAGAACTCTGAGATAACATCTAACATCTCTCAGATTGGCTAATATGACAGAAAAGGAAAATGTTGGATGTTGGAGATGATGTGGGAAAAGTGGAACACTAACGCATTGTTGATGAAGTTGTGAACTGAAGAAACTATTCTAGAAAGCAATTTGGAACTATGCCCAAAGGGCTGTAAAACCATGCATACTCTTTGATTCGGCAATACCACTGCCAGGTCTGCATCCCAAAGATATTTAAAAAAGGGAGAGGAAAGACTTTTTTGCACAAAAATATTCATAGTTGCTCTTTTTGTAGTGGCTAAGAACTGGAAACCAAAGAGATGCTCATCAATTTGGGAATGGCTAAAGAAGCTGTGGTATAGGATTGTAATGGAATATTATTGTGCTATAATAAATGACAAGCAGAATGATTTCAGAAAAACCGGGAAAGACTTACATGACACCTGCATAGTTTAGGGAAGAAAACCAGGAGAACACTGTACCCAGTAAGAGAAATACTGTTTGATGAAGAAATGTGAATGACAGCTATCCTTAGCAATGCAAGGATCCAAGACAATCCTAAAGGAGTAATGGTTAAGCATACTATCCACCTCCAGAGAAAGAACTGATATTTTTAATACAGACTAAAGCATGATATTTTTCATTTTATTTCTTTCATTTTTTTTCATTTATTAGAGTCTTCTTCTACAAAAGGACTAGCATGGGAATGTTTTGCATAACTTCATGTGTATAGCCTATATCTGATTGCTCACTGTTGCAGGGAGGGAGGAGGGGAGGGATAGAGGCAGGGATAGAATGTGTAACTCAAAACTTTAAACAAAAATTTAAATATGTATATATGTATAATTCATATGTATTTACTCAAAATATACATGTATGTATATCCTCAAAACAAAACTGATGGGATGCATTCAGTAAATTAACAAAAAAATTATAATCATCCTGACAAAGGAAAAACGAACATTCAAAAATTAAAAAGATACACAAGATCTGAATTTTTGAAGGGAATCATAGACCAGAAACAAAAATCTGGGATAAATATATAAGTTCCAAATATCTTTGTAGTGAAATGTAGAAGGTAACATTACCTGAGCTAGGAGAAGACACTAAAAATAACATAGTAGTGCAAGGAGACTTTTATATCCATCTCTCAGTTTTTATAAGTGTAATGGAAAGGTACACCAAAGAGAAAATAAGGAAGTGAAAAAATTACTGGAGAGAGTAGAGTTAAAAAGAACTACACTTGTGGTAACTTTTAAATGGTACTACAAAGGCATATACAGATTTCCCATGATGTATTACAGCACAGAGATACTACAAACAAATATGAAAAGCAGAAATAGCGAATACATCCTATATAGGTGATAATAAAATAAAAATAGCTATTGGTGCAGAAAACACATAAAAAAAACCCCAAAACACAAAAGTGACTTAACAATAAAATCCTAAATAGCCAATAAGTTAAAGAAGAAATCATAAAAACAATAGGAATTGGACTTTCAGGTAAAATATTCAAGAAGATGGGGGACTAGACATTTTCTGATCACCTTGAACTCTGATACATCTTTAAAACAAAAAGAATTCACCAAAGATAAATTAACATCAGAAAATAAAATAAATGTATGGATACGATAGAGGGAATATAGTTAGCAATAGTAACAGTGAAAAAAACATTTTGAAGCAAGTTTCTCTGATGAAGGCCTCATTTCTCAAACATATAGAGAGTTAAGTTAAATTTATAAAAATAAGAGCCATTCCCGAATTGATAAATGATCAAGAGATATGATAAATTTTTAGATGAAGTAATCAAGGCTATCTATATCCACTTGAAAAAAAAATACTTTAACTTACTATTGATTGGAGAAAGGCAACATAAAACATACCTATGAGATAGGCTAATAGCACAGAAAAAGCAAAAGACAAATATTGGAGGTGATGTGGAAAACATGGGACATTAATGCATTGTTGGTGAAGCTGTGAAATGATTCAACCATTCTGAAGAACAATCTGGAATTATTTATTTGATTTATCAACAATCACTTCCATATGCTTTTGAGTTGAAAATTTTTCTCCCCTTCCTCCCCCCACCCTCCCAATGAGGCACACAATCTGATATAGGCTTTACATTTACATACCTATTAAATATTTTCACATTAGTGAAGTTGTAAGTAAAAATTAAAACCAATAGGAGGAACCATCAGAAAGATGAAACAAAACTCAACAGAAGGTAAATATAAGTGCTAGCCATTCAACTTCCATAGTTCTTTCTTTGGATGTGGACAGCATTTTCCATCCCGAGGCCTCTGGAGATGTCTTAGATCCTTGTAATGCTGAGAAGGGTTCAGTTTAACAATATTAGTCATTGCATAACGTGGCTGTTATTGTGTACAAAGTCCTCTTGGTTCTGCTCACTTCACTCAGCATCAGACCATATAAGTCTTTCCAGGTTTTTCTGAAGTCAGCCTGTTCATCATTTCTTATAGCACAATAGTATTCCATTACATTCATATACCACAACTTGCTCAGCCATTCCCCAATTGATGGGCATCCTATCAATTTCCAATTCTTTGCCACCACAGAAAGAGCTGCTGTGAATGTTTTTGTACATGTGGGTCCTTTTCCCATTTGTTTGATCTCTTTGGGATATAGCCCTAGAAGTGCTATTGCTGGATCAAAGGGTATGCACATTTTTGTAGCCCTTTGGGCATAGTTCCAAATTGTTCTCCAAAATGGTTGGATCATTTCACAACTCCACCAACAATGTATTAGTGTTCCAATTTTCCCACATCTTCTCCAACATTTATCATTTTCCTGTTTTGTCATGTTGGCCAATCTGATAGGTGTGATGTGGTACCTCAGAGTTGTTTTGATTTGCATTTCTCTAATCAATAATGATTTAGAGCATTTTTTCATATGACTATAGATGGCTTTAATTTCTTTATCTGAGAACTGTCTGTTCATATCCTTTGACCATTTATCAATTGGGGAATGGCTTGTGTTCTTATAAATTTGTCTTAATTCTCTATATATTTTAGAAATGAGGCCTTTATCAGAGAGACTGGTTGTAAAAATTCTTTCCCAATTTTCTACCTTCCTTCTAATCTTAGTTGCATTGGCTTTGTTTGTGCAAAAACTTTTCAATTTAATGTAATCAAAATTATCCATTTTGCTTTTCATAATGTTCTCTATCTCCTGTTTGGTCATGAATTCTTCTGTTCTCTATAGATCTGATAGGTAAACTATTCCTTGTTCTCCCAGTTCACTTATGGTATCAGCCTTTGTATCTAAGTCATGAACCCATTTTGACTTTATTTTGGTATATGGTGTGAGATTTGGGTCTATGCCTAGTTTCTGCCATACTCTTTTCCAGTTTTCCCAGCAGTTTTTTTCAAAGAGTGGGTTCTTATCCCAGAAGCTGGGGTCTTTGGGTTTATCAAATAATAGATTACTATAGTCATTGACTACTGTGTCTTGCATATTTAACCTATTCCACTGATCCACCTCCCTATTTCTTAGCCAGTACCAAGCAGTTTTGATGACTGCTATGTTATAGTACAATTTAAGATCTGGAATTGCTAGGCCACCTTCCCCTGCATTTCTTTTCATTAGTTCCTTCGATATTCTGGACCTTTTGTTTTTCCAAATGAATCTTGTTATTATTTTTTCTAACTCTATAAAATAATTTTTGGTAGTTTGATTGGTATGGCACTGAATAAGTAAATTAGCTTAGGTAGGATTGTCATTTTTATTATATTAGCTCGGCCTACCCATGAGTTTTTTCCAATTATTTAGATCTGATTTTATTTGTGTGAAAAGTGTTTTGTAATTGTGTTCATAGAGTTCCTGGGTTTGTTTCGGAGGTAGACTCCTAAATATTTTATAATGTCTACAGTAAGTTTAAATGGGATTTCTCTTTCTATCTCTTGCTGTTGGGCTTTGTTGGTAATATATAGAAATGCTGATGATTTATGTGGGTTTATTTTATAGCCTGCAACTTTGCTAAAGTTGTTTATTATTTCAAGTAGTTTTTTACTTGATTCTCTAGGATTCTCTAAGTATATCATCATGTCATCTGCAAAGAGTGATAGCTTTGTTTCTTCTTTGCCTATTCTAATGCCTTCAATTTCTTTTTCTTCTCTTATTGCTAAAGCTAAGGTTTCCAGTACAATATTGAATAACAGTGGTGATAATGGACATCCTTGTTTCACCCCTCTTATTGGAAATGCTTCTAGCCTGTCCCCATTACATATAATGCTTGCTGAAGGTTTTAGATAATGCTATTTATTATTTTAAGGAAGACTCCATTTATACCTATGCTTTCTAGTGTTTTTAATAGGAATGGGTGTTGTATTTTATCAAAAGCTTTTTCTGCATCTATTGAGATGATCATGTGGTTTCTGTTGGTTTTGTGTTGATATGCTCAATGATGCTGATAGTTTTCCTAATATTGAACCAACCCTGCATTCCTGGTATAAATCCTACCTGGTCATAGTGTATTATTCTTGTGATAAGTTGCTGCAATCTATTGCTAGTATTTTGTTTAAAATTTTTGCATCTATATTCATTAGAGAAATTGGTCTATAATTTTCTTTCTCTATTTTGACTCTTCCTGGTTTAGGTATCAACACCATATTATCATAAAAAGAATTTGGTAAGACTCCTTCTTCACCTATTTTCCCAAATAGTCTATATAGTATTGGAATTAATTGTTCTTTAAATGTTTGATAGAATTCGCATGTAAATCCATCTGGCCCTGGAGATTTTTTCCCAGGGAGTTCATCAATGGCTTGTTCAATTTCTTTTTCTGAGATGGGGTTATTTAAGTATTTTACTTCCTCTTCGGTTAATCTGGGCAATTTATATTTTTGTAAATATGTATCCATTTCACTAAGATTGTCAAATTTGTTGGCATATACTAATTGTTTTAATTTCCTCTTCCTTGGTGGTAGCTTCACCCTTTTCATTCTTGATACTAGTAATTTGGTTTTCTTCTTTCTTTTTTTAATTAAATTAACCAAAGGTTTATATTATTTTTTTTTTCATAAAACCAGCTCTTAGTTTTATTTATTAGTTCAATAGTTTTCTTAATTTCAATTTTATTAATTTTTCCTTTGGTTTTTCTAATTTGTGTTTAGTTGAGGATTTTTAATTGTTCTTTTTCTAGTTTTTTTAGTTGTATGCCCAATTCATTAATCTCCTCTTTTTCTATTTTATTTATGTAAGCATTTAGAGATATAAAACTTCCCCTAAGAACTGCTTTGCTGCATCCCATAGTTTTGGTATGTTGTCTCATTATTGTCATTCTCTTGAATGAAATTATTGATTGTTTCTATGATTTGTTGTTTGACCCAATCATTTTTTAGGATTAGATTATTTAGTTTCCAATTATTTTTTAGTCTATCTTTCCATGGCCCTTTATTACATATAATTTTTATTGCATCATGATCTGAAAAGGATGCATTTAATATTTCTGCCTTTCTGCATTGGATTGTGAGGTTTTTATGCCCTAGTACATGGTCAATTTTTGTGTATGTGCCATGTACTGGAGAAAAAAGTATATTCCTTTCTATCCCCATTCAGTTTTCTCCAGAGGTCTATCATACCTAACTTTTCTAATGTTCTATTCACCTCCTTAACTTCTTTCTTGTTTATTTTGTGGTTAGATTATCTAGTGCAGAGAGGGGGGTTCAGGTCCCCCACTAGTATAGTTTTGCTGTCTATTTCTTCCTGTAACTCCCTGAACTTCTCCTCTAAGAATTTGGATGCTATACCATTTGGTGCATATATGTTTAGTAATGATATTACTTCATTGTCTATGGTGCCTTTTAGCAGGATGTAGTTTCCTTCCTTATCTCTTTTGATTAGATCTATTTTTGCTTTTGCTTTGTCTGAGATCAGGATTGCTACCCCTGCTTTTTTTACTTCAGTTAAGCATAATATATTGTGCTCCAGCCTTTTACCTTTAGCCTGTATGTGTCACTCTTTTTCAAATGTGTTTCCTGTAAACAACATATTGTAGGATTATGGTTTTTAATCCATTCTGCAATCCATTTCTTTTATGGGAGAGTTCATCCCATTCACATTCACAGTTATGATTACTATCTGTGTCTTTTTCTCCATCCTTTCCCCCATTTATGCTTTTCTTTCTCCTTTTTCCTTTCCTCCCTTCACTAGTGTTTTGCTTTTGACCACTGCCTCCTTCAGTCCCTCCCCTTTTATTATCCCTTTCCCTTTTCTTCCCCTTTACTTACTGCTTCTTCCCTCCCTTCTTTCCCCTCCTTTCTTTCCCCTCCCTTTTCTTTCCCCTTTTCCCTCCTACTGCCTATAGGGCAAGTTAGATTTCTAAACTGATTATGTTATGCCCTTCTTGAGCCAAATCTGATGAGAGTAAGGTTCAAACAATGCTCCCCCCCCCCTTTCCCTCTGCTGTAATAGGATTTTGTGTCTTTTCCTGTAATGTAATTTACCCTTGTCTGCCTCCTCCTTTCTCAGTACATTTTCTAAGATCAGATTGATCCACTTATTTGGATCCATTTAACCCACTTGATTAGATTTTTTTTTATCATTACATCAAAGTCAACTAATATCCACCCTTTATGTATACTCCTTTAACAAGGTGTAATAACAATACAGTTCTCAAGGGTTGCAAGTCTCATATTCCCTTGTAGGGGTTTAAACAGCCCCCCCCCTTTATTAACAACATATTGTATCTTTCTGTCCCATTTACCTTTTTAAGTCCTTCTTGAGTCCTGTACTTGAAGATCAAATTTTTTGTTGAGCTCTGGTCTTTTTATCAGGAAAGTTTGGAAGTCTCCTATTTTGTTGAATATCCATCCTCCCTTGAAAAATGATGCTCATTTTTGCTGGGTAATTGATCCTTGGCTGCATTCCAAGCTCCTTTGCCTTACAGGAATATCATGTTCCATGCCCTGCAGTCTTTTAATGTAGAAGCTGCAAGGTCCTGTATAATCCTGACTGTGGTTCCATGATATTTAAATTTTTCTTTCTGGCTGCTTGGCACCTTCTCTTTCATCTGGTAATTTTGGAATTTTGCTATTATATTCCTTGGTTGTCAATTTGGGATCTCTTTCAGGTGGTGATGGTGGATTCTTTCTATGGTTATTTTCCCTTCTGGTTCTAGGACTTCTGGGCAGTTTTCCTTTATGATTTCCTGAAAGATACTGTCCAGGCTCTTTTTTTCATCATGATTTTCAGGTAGTCCAATAATTTTTAAATTGTCTCTCCTGAATCGATTTTCCAGGTCAGTTGTTTTACCATGAGGTATTTTACATTTTTCATCTATTTTTTCATTTTTTTGTTTCTGTTTGACTGATTCTTGCTCTCTCATAGAGACATTAGTTTCCATTTGTCCAATTCTAGTTTTAACAGATTGCTTTCTTCCATTAGTTTTTTACTTCCGGTTGGTCATTTCTTGATCATAGTTTCTATGCCTTTTAAAATTGATCATAATGACAATATTGTTATTTTACACATGATTCACTTGGTTCCATTCACTTCACTCTATCAAAATTCACATGTTTACCAGGTTTCTATGAAATAATTGACTTTATCAATTCTTATAGAAAAACTTTTCCAATACATTTATATGCCTATAATGTTCAGCCATTCCCCAAATAATGGATACCCCATTTTGATTCCAATTCATTGCCAATAGATAGAAATATGTGTATATGTGGGGCTCTTTCCTTTTTCTTTGATATCTTTATAGACTATAACCAAAATGTTTTGCAGTCATTTTCTTCCTCAATACAGGATTTAGACAGGAATCCACAAGGAAGATTGTAGTCACTGCTGGGTGAGGACACCCTGTCTTCTTGTCCTTATAAACTGCTCATTCATAAAATAACTAGTGCTAACAATGAGATGAATGCATTCCTAATCAAGACAAGTCAATGTGTCAAAAAGGATTTATTAAACCAAGCACAGCTTAGGTGCCATTCTAAGATTTAGGGATAAAAGTACAATCAAGGAAACAATTTGCAATCACAAAATCCAATACATATTACTTAAGTGCCTTATGGAGATGTTATGTCTGATTTCTATCTGTGAGAAGTATTACACAACAAATATGTCCATTGGTTTGGAGCAGTGGCTGCAAGTAGGGAAGGCTCAGTGCAGGCCATCCCCACAAGATTTCTTCAGGCAGAGCCCATGGACTCCTTAGCACTGGAAGAATCCTACCTGTTCCCTGGCCTGGAGTGTTCATTCCCATAGCAGGGTTGGGTGCAGAGTCAAGTGATGATATTAATTTTCTGAGAAACTCAATACCTTAGCACTGGAGGGATACTGATATAGGAAACTGTGAATCTTGTTCATAAGTCTTATTTATAGATTATATAGACAGAGTAGGGAACTTCTAGAAAGGTGATTTGACAGACACCCAAAATGTCCAAACATCCCATCTCCAAATCTCTCTGGCACTGACCTGTAAACTCTACTCATTCACAATGATGTAGTAGGGCAGGCCTACACAACCTGTGCCCTGCAGGCTTCTTATGGCCTGTGGGCACACCAAAGATTTTCAGGTGGCCCATGAAAAATGGAGAGGATGTTTTCCTCTATATTTTTCATTAGTCGCCCCAAATCCTTTGGCAGGCTGCAGTTGTGCAGGCCTGTAGTAGAGAAAAACTGCTGTTTTGGATTTGGAGAAAGCAGGCCTGGCTCCTGTCCAGCTCCTCTCTTGGTTCTCCTTTCCTACTGTGTTTGAGCTTAATCACCATCTGTCAAACTTTGCAGGGTTAGGAAAAATTTGGGTGGTAACCTGGGCAGAGTTTGGGGGTTACTAACCTAGGGCTAACCCCACCATAAAGGCAGCACATTTTCAGCACCACTTTCCTCCTCCAACTTTCTTCTAAAAATGGACACAATCCCTGTCTGCTGGTTATTGAAGCGGGGGAGGGGAGAAGAATGCTGGCAAAGCCTCTGCAGTAGGAGGGGATTCCAATACTGGCCTCAGGAAGGAATTCAAAAGTCAATTTGTGCATGTCTCCTGGGGATGTGGAGGCAGGTGGGGGAGGGGTGCTGAAGGAGGCAATTAAGAATTACTGTGCACCTTCTGTGACACTTCATCTGGACTCTGCCTTCTCTGGATATCCTCTTTTCATTCAAGAGGAGGATAGCACTGGCAAAGTCTCTAGAGCAGGAAAAGATTTTGATATGGGCTCTATGCAGCAGCTTCTCCATTCAGACTAAGTCTCTGCTAAAGAAATATTCAGTGTCTATGGAAGCAGCATCAGCTGATCTAATCTCCAGTTGCCATGGTGATTGGTCTGTTTCCAAGGAAACCTCAAATCCTGAGTTTCTGGCTCTCATAGGTAAATTCTTATGAAACTCCTTGTTTTCCCCTCAATTCACAGGAGAGGTGTGTGTCTACATTACAAAATTTGCTGGTAGGATTCTTTTGCTATTGTTCTTGTTTTTCTCCAACTCTATTACTGTATTAAATAACATTATCTGAAAGGTTGTTAAATCAGGTGAACTAAATGATATCGACTGATCAGCATGGGGGAAACCCACTGTTGAGTCTTCATGAGCTCTGACACATAACCCCCTC
This sequence comes from Phascolarctos cinereus, assembly GCF_003287225.1. NCBI lineage: Eukaryota > Metazoa > Chordata > Mammalia > Diprotodontia > Phascolarctidae > Phascolarctos > Phascolarctos cinereus. The sequence goes on along the minus strand of NW_027555696.1, from coordinate 4,098 downwards.
TCCTCTGACTACATCTAAACTCTGAGTAGAAAGTGTAGCAGGCACCTTCCAGGAGTTTGACCTTCCAGTATACGTGGGGATTGGGCACTCCAAGCCTGTACTGCACATGGATTATGTCAGTTGATTCTCACAGATTCCCTACAGATATTATCATTCTACTTTACAAGTGAGGAAACTGAGGTTCTCAGAGGTTAGGGGACTTAACCATGGTCAAAATTGTTATGTGTCAGAAGGGATTTTAAACCAATGTTCTTCTGACTCCAAGTGCACACCAAGCCTTATCCCCAGTGTTTTGTGTGCCTGTTTTCATTTTCCTTTATTTTTTTTTTAACTTCAATGGCCCCCCAACAGACTCTCACTCATAATGGACAAAATCAGTGAGAAACTCTGACTCACACTATGACCACACCTTAATATGTATATATATACTATTCTGCACATCTAGTCCCTACCCTGTACAAAGAGGAAGGGAGATCAACTGTCTCTTGGAGAAACATTAAGATAGTATTTCAATTCCAAGACACATTATGGGTTCCACTTGTAACTATGCACCTCATACATCTCACAGTTGCTTTACGAGTTACTGTGTCCAAATATTTTCTGCTCTTGGTGGGCATTCATCAGGCTGCACTTACCTATGCTGGCCATGAAAATTCTGGCATTACAACTGCAAAGAACGTCAGAGACCATCTAATCCAATCTACTCATTCTACAGCTGAGCAAACTGAGACTAAGAGAGGGGAAGTGACTGGCCCAAGGTCATATAAGTAGAAAGCACAAGAAGCAGGATTTTAACACAGGTTTAGAGATACCACTGCCACAAGTCTTCTTATCAGTGAACAGCTGGCACTCTATGGGAAGCCTCAGCTTCTACTCATTTTTTCCCATGTAATATTTGGCTTATGTGAGGTCAACACAAGGAAAGGGTAAAGGAACTATATTTCATGGCACAATCACACTCACAACAAAGCAAATATAAGACTGGGTTTATTTCACCTGAGGAAAAATATAAGTCACAGGGAGTGGAGTTGAGCTCATTAACTAGATTATTGTAGCATTTAATAAAGCCTTGTAGGGTTGATTCAGCAACAAAAAAACAAGAAAAATCATTGTCTCTCTACACTGTTCTCCACCTCCCCAAGGGGTGTTAGAGGTAGAAGACTTTCAAGGACTATAAAAGGGGGACTGTGTATAACAGACTTGGGGCTGAGGGGTGTGCTGGTTGGCCAGGAAGAGCAGGGTTTGTACTATCACAGAAGTACATATGTATTCCTTGACGTTAATTAAGTTAGGTGGGTTAGTTATTTTGATTGCTGGTCATGGAGGCAACAGAGTAAGGAGATCATGAGGCAGACTGCCCTTCTCCCACAAGCCTCAGGGCTGCTTTAAAACCAGAAAGGAGATCCAGAGAAGCCCTTGGGGACTGAGCTGCCAGTGTGTTCTTTCTTTTTAAAAATTTTCAACATTCACTTCCACAAGATTTTGAGTTCCAAATTTTTCTCCATCTTGCCTCTCCCCCACCCCAAGATGGTATGCATTCTGCATATCTCTTCCCCTAATCTGCCCTCCCTTCTATCTCTCCCCCCTTCTCTTATCCCCTTTCCTTCTATTTTCCTGCAGGATAGATAGATTTCTATACCCCATTGCCTGTATTTCTTATTTCCCAGTTGTGTGTGAAACAATTTTTTAACATGTGTTTTTAAAACTTTGGTTCCAAATTTTCTCCCTTCCTCCCTCCCCACCGACCCTCATTGAAAAAGCAAGCAACACTATACAGGTTATACATATGTAGTTATGCAAAACACTTCCACAGTAGTCATGATGTGGAAAAACTAACTACATTCCCCTTAATCCTATCTCCCTCCCCATTTATTCTAATTTCTCTTTTGACCCTGTCCCTCCCCAGAAGTGTTTGCTTCTGACTACCCCCTGCCCCAATCTATTATCTCCCAACTCTCTTGTCCCCTTTCCTCCTATTTTCCTGTAGGGTAAGATTGATTTCCATACCCAATTAAGTGTATATTTCATTCCCTCCTTAAGCCAAATAGTACAAGAATAAGATTCACTCATTCCCTCTCACCTTTCCCCACTTCCCCTCCACTGTAAAAGCCTTTTCTTGTCTGTTTTTTGTGAGCTAATTTACCCCAGTCTACCTCTCCCTTTTTCCTTCTCCCAGTGTAATCCTCACCCCTTAATTTTATTCTCCAGATATCACCCTTCATCTTCAACTCACCCTGTGCCCTCTCTTCTATCTATTATATATATATACATATAATTCTTTTCCTCCAACTACCTAATACTAACAAAGTCTCATGAGCTACAAATATTATCTTTCCATGCAGAATGTAAACAATTCATCCTTAATAAGTGTCTTATGATTTCTCTTTCCTGTCTGCCACTTCATGTTTCTCTTCAGTCTTGTATTTGAAAGTCAAATTTTTATTCAGTTCTGGTCTGTTCATCAAGAATGCTCAAAAGTCCTTTATTTCACTGAATGTCCATTTTCCCCCTGAAGGAATATGTTCAGTTTTCCTGAGTAGGTATTTCTTGGTTGTAATCCTATCTCCTTTGCCCTCTGGAATATTGTATTCCATGCCCTGCAGTCCCTTAATGTAGAAGCTGCTAAATCTTGTGCTATCCTGATTGTGTTTTCACAATACTTGAATTGTTTCTTTCTGGCTGCTTGCAATATTTTCACCTTGACCTGAGAACTTTGGAATTTGACTACAATATTCCTAGTAGTTTTCCTTTGGGGATCTCTTTCAGGAGGTGTTTAGTGGGTTCTTTCAATTTCTATTTTGCCCTCTGGTTCTAAAATATCAGGGCAGTTTTCTTTGATAATTTCTTAAAAGATGATATCTAGGCTTTTTTTGATCATGGCTTTCAGATAGTCCAATACTTTTTAAATTCTCTCCTGAGTCTATTTTCCAGGTCAGTTGTTTTTCCAGTGAGATACTTCACATTGTCTTCTATTTTTTTCATTCTTTTGGATTTGTTTTACAGTGTCTCGATTTCTCATAAAGTCACTAGCTTCCAATTGCTCCATTCTAATTTTTAAGGAAGTATTTTCTTCAGTAAGCTTTTGGAATTCCTTTTCCATTTGGCCAATTTTGCTTTTTAAGGTATTCTTCTCTTCGTTGGCTTTTTGGACTTCTTTTGCCATTTCGGTTAGGCTATTTTTTAAGGTGTTATTTTCTTCAGTATGTTTCTGGTCTCCTTTAGCAAGCTGTTGACTTGTTTTCATGATTTTCTTGCATCATTCTCATTTCTCTTCCCAGTTTTTCCTCTGCTTCCTTACTTGCTTCTCATAATCCTATTTGAGCTCTTCCATGGCCTGGAACTGATTCATATTTTTCTTGGAGGCTTTGGATGTAGGATCTTTGACTTTGTTGTCTTCTTCTGGTTGTATGTTTTGATCTTCTTTGTTACCAAAGAAAGCTTCTGTGGTCTGACTTTTTTTTTGTGAGGTTTGGTCATGATCCCAGCCAATTACTTCAGTTATAAAGTTTGTTAAAATAGGGTCTGCTTTCAGTGTGGAGATGTACGGTTCCAAGCTTAGGGGGTTTTGTGCAGCTGTTCTCAGAGATACTTCTTGGGTCTGTAAATTTTCAGTTCTTCCAAGGGGCATGATAAGGGCAAATGTAGCCTCACTGAAATAGTGCAAAAAGGAGGGGTGCTGTGTGAGCATGCTAGAGAAGTCAACTCAGAAATTTGTTTTTGTTTTATGCTACCTACTTTTGGATTCTCTGTGTTCTGAATCATGGAGACAACTGATGTTAATTTGTGTTTGGTGAATTATTTTTGTTTTGGAGATGTATCAGAGTTCAAGGTGATCAGAAAATTTCTAGCTGTTGAACATATTACTTGGATATTCTATGATTTGTTCTTTAACTTATTCACTATTTAGGATTTCGTTGTTAAGTCACTTTTGTGTTTTTGTCTTTTTTGTGTTTTCTTCACCAATAACTACTTTTATTTTATTACTGCCTGTATAGGATGTATTCACTATTTCTGCCTTTTTATATTTGTTTGTAGCATCTCTGTGCCATAATACATCATCAATTTTTTTTAAAGTTCCATTTCTTGTGGAAATATGTA
>NW_027555695.1:0-31274 GCF_003287225.1 Phascolarctos cinereus | reverse complement strand
TTTTTTAAATTTTTTGTATTTTTAAAAAATATTTTATTTCCCCTGTTTACACGTAATGACATTTTTTAACATTCATCTAAAAAAATTTGAGTTTTAAATTTTCTACCCTTATCCCTTACCTTCCCCCTCCCTGGGATAATAAATAATTCTATATAGGTTATATGTATTCAATCATTCAAAACATATTGCCAAATTAATCATGTTGTGAAAAAAGACAGACCCAATGGAACAAAGAACCACGAAAAAATACAGAAAGTGAAAAGTAGCATGGTTTGATTTGCATTCAGACTCCATCAGTTCTTTCTCTGGAGTTATATAGCATTTTTCATCTTGAGTCTTTTGGAATTGTCTTGCATCATTATATTGCTTAGGATAACTAAGTTATTCACAGTCGATCATCATATAACAGTACTTTTACTGTGTACAATGTTCTATTGGTTCTGCTTACTTCACTTTGCCTCAATTCATATAAGTCTTTCGAAGTTTTTCTGAAATCAGCTGCTCATCATTTCTTATAGCACAGTAATATTTCCTTATAATCATACACCAAAACTTCAAACAATTCTTTCCAGTGAAATACCTACTCTATTCTTTGTTGTCACTGAGTAAACATTCTATACATAGTAGTAGCCTGAGTTTCCTATGACATTGGACCATGAACTGGAGAGAGACTTCAAAATGATCTTATTTCCTTTTCTTTGTTTTATTTACATTTTTACTTCTTCCAATAATGCGTGTCCACAAAGAGATTCTGCATGGAAAGAAGCAGTACAGTACAAAGGAGAGAGCTCTGAACTTGGAAACATGGCAACCAATCTCAGCCCTGTTACTTGTTACCAGGATGAATTTGAACACTCTGAACCTCAGTTTCCTCATCTATCAAATGAGGCAGTTATACTAAATGTCCTCTAATGTCCCTTCCAGGTCTATGTCTTTGACAAGATGATGTCCAACAGCCATTTCAAAACTACTTCTATAATCCCTAAAGCAATTACAATTATTGAGGCAGATGTCGAAAACAGAGATGAGGGTATTTCAAAGAGCATAAGTTTTAGAAATGTATTAAGAGCTGTTGTGGCAAGGTGAAACATATAGAAAAGAAATACAGTTTTGGGAGCTACGAATACAGATAATATGTGCTAGAGTTTCTTTTTTGCACCCCTAAATTCATTATTAAGGCTGCCAAGAGAAAAGAATCTATCACAATTTCAAATAAGAAAAAAACAAAAAAAATGCATTTATGAATACTTATAGCCTGATTCTTTTTGAATCTTAAGTAGAAAGTGATATATTGACCTCAGAAACAATCACATCTAAACATACTGTGTATGTGAGGGGCATTTCTTCTATTTCCTTTAAATATTTCAAATAGGAAATAAAGACTTTTATTCTTGAAAAGACTATTCCATTAGAGATAGTAAATCGTAGGATGTACCTCCAATAAATATCCAGCTGAAGATACTTATGTATATGTTAAAAAAGGAACACTATTACACTAAACATTTTTAAAAAGACATAATTTATCAACATAGTACACAAGCAAGATTTTCTTGATTATTTAACACAACCAACCTTGATCTTTTTTGTGTGTGTGGTATACAGTCCTAGGTACTTCTTTATTCACTGAAACAGGACAAAAATTGAGCTGGAATCTAATAAGTGAATTGGGTACTGAAAAGGACTGTGAGTAAAAAAAAATACTAGCATAGTATTGTTGATTTGAGTATTCTGTCTTCTCTACTATTATCAATGTGGTAGCTATGGGTGTCCGAGGAATGAGCTAACAAAATGAGGCTCCGAGAGAAGAATTCTACCAATAGTTGACTTTAATACTTTTGGCACAAAGAGTGCAATATAAATGCTAAATAAGAATTAATATCTAAGAGAAAATATATTTGTCAAAAGGGAAAACAAAATGAAATATATTAGCCATTTGATAAAGAGAACCACTGAGTTTATAGAGTACACACATGAAGAACATATGAGGAATAGAATGTTTAAGTATGTTTTGTTCATATAATAACAATAACAATGCTCTTCTTTTTAAAATGTAGCTTCACGGTTTGAAAAACAATTGCAATATCATCTCATTTCTCTTCCTAGTACTATTATCTACATTTTACAAAAGAGGAAACTGAGGTAGCTGATAAGTAAAGGACTTGATTAACTTCTGCTAGGCATTTGTTTCAGGGAGAAACAAATGGTTATTAAAATAATTTTGAGAAGTTCAGGCCCTGGTAACTCCTGTAATAAGAAATCTTTCAGCTATAGTTCTGATCTATAGCTAAAACATTTTTTTTTCAGTTTCTACGTCAAATAACAGGAGCTGAAATTTTAGACTTTTTTTCCTTATAAAATTTAGTTTCTCTCTGAAACAAAATATTCAGTAGAATATAAGCTCCATTAAGGCAGGGCCTTTCTTTTTGCCTTTTGTATCGCTATCACTATGAGTGGCAAATCAGAAGTGCCTATAAAATGTTTGTTAAATTGAATTAATTTTCTTTTTCAGGAATTGTAAAGGGATATGAAGGGGAGACACACATCCTCTCTGACCACTCCAATGTGTTTGGGTGGTAGGAAGGGTTATAGAAGGTTATAGAAAACATGAATCTTCTCTGTTCCAAATCCCTAATTCTATCCTTTATGACAGCCTGATTCCAGGACATAAATTCATAAGATTACAGGATAATAGATTATAGAATTGAAAGGAAACCTAGTGATCATTCAATTCAACCTCTTCATTTTATACTTGAGGAATCTATGGCAATGAAAGGTTTAACCATTTATCCAAGGTCACATGGATAGTAAGTAGCAGGAGAGATTAGAACTCAAGACCTATGATTCCAAATCTAGTAATTTCCCCATAATACCACAGTGTTGAGGAAGCTGGCTGGCTTTTCTACATGTTTACCTGAGCGCTTTGTCATCGAAAAACAAAGCAAGCTGCAATTCTCTGATATAAAGCAGAAAAAAAGAGAAGCTTAAAAGAAAACAGTGATAATAATCAAAAACAAATTTAAAAGAATGTGTTCTCTTATCTCTCTGAAAACAAGGACAGGAACTGGCATATACTCTAAGGAAGTTAAGGATAGAAATAAGCATCCCATACACACCAAAGTATTTATAACAACCCTTTTTGTGGTAGAAGAGAACGAGAAAGAAAGTAGATGCCCATTGATTAGGGAATTGTGGTACATGAATTTAATGAAATATTAATTCACCACAAAAACAGCAAATATGAAAAATTCAGAGAAGAATGGGGAATACTCATGATCTGATGCAGGTTGAAATAAGCAGAAGCAAGCAAACAATATATACATGACTAGAGCAAGGTAAATAAAACAAACGAACAAACAACTCTATAATTATAATGACCAACCTTGGATGTAGAGAGGAGATGAGAAAATATAACTTCCTCCCTTTGTTTCAGAGGGAATGGATTGTAAGTATGGAAAATGGCATACAATCTGGGACTTAGTTGAAGTATTTGATCATTTTTTAAAATTGATTTTTCTTCTCCCTTGTTTTATTCTATAAGATTTGCTGGGCAGGAGAGGGATGTATTTAGAAAAGAAGGTAATGTAAAAGAGATACAATTAAAATTTGAAAATGAGAAATGAAATGAGGAAGGAAAAATCATTTTAATGTAAATATAAAAAATAATATGTATATGCTGTTAAGTAGCACTGAGGCAGGGTAGAAAAAAGAATGAGGAACTAGAGACTGTTTTCCTTCTCTTTCACTGTAACCCAAATCTGCTGCTTCGATTTTCAGCAATGGTGTTGCTAACAATATACAGTAGCAGAAGAGCAATAGCATCAATATTTCAGTGTTTTTTTTTTAACCTGAAGCTAACTGACTAGAATCATCAGTGGTGAGTCATTTTTAGCTATCTACCTTGTATCATGAAATATCTGTAGAGTCAGTGAGTGATTAGGATCTAGGAGCTTTTATGCTTCAAGATTTTACCATTTTTACTTATTTTGCTGACTTTTTGAGAGCACAGATGGAATAGCAAAACCTAGTTCAAAGAAAATAGTAGTATCAATCCATTTATTCTATTAACAATTGGTTATAGTGCATCACCATTTCTATTATGAGGATGTACTTCCCCCACACAATGATTCTTAAAAAAAGAACCTTGTCTCATTCTCTTCCCCTATGGTTAGCATCATGGGCCTGGAAAACCACACAATTAAGGTCTTAAAGTATGACATAAATGATGAGGCTATGTATATCTTCGTGTTAATCTTTTTCTAAAGAGAGTTGTCAGTGAGGTTGGGTGGACTTACTGCTATTCTTTTGTAAACATTTAAAGTGAGGTAGTGCCCTGGTGTGGGATGAGCTCTGGACCTAGAGTCAAGACCTGGGTTCAGATCTCAGCTCTGATGTTCCCTGTCTGACTATGCTAAGTTATTTAACCTTCTGGGGGAAGGTATCTTAATTTTCTCATCTAGAAAATAACAATAACATCTGGTTTACACTGTGGCTATGAAGAAAACATTTCATAAAATACTGCATGGAAGGGTGTTATACTGACTACCTGGAATATGAATGATTTTCTTAGAAACTTTGCATTTTCTGACTTTGAGGGCCATATGCAACATATATATATATATATATATATATATATATATATATATATATATATATATATATATATATATAAAATTTATTTTCCTTTTATTTCTGCAACCATCCTGCCTGCAATCCTGACTTCAAGGTCACCATGGCTAGAACTCTCAGGTCCATGAGGATCATCCTCTGGCACCTGAAATTAAGGAGGACAAACAATACAGAACAGAATCAAAGAAATGCAGGCTCATTTCTCAGAGTTGGGGTGAAGTAGAAGGGAAAGGAAGCCTTTTTACTGGTTCAGTTCATGGTGCTTATGGTACTGGTGAACTGTGATCTTCACCCTCTGAATACAGCAGCTGTAGCGGCCAAAAGGCAGAAAAGAAAGGATAGGTTCAGTCTCACCAGTTTTAAAGACCAGTCAAAGGAGGCTACCTTGTGCACTAATAGGGGAATGTAGAGGCCTCTATGTAAGGCAATCAGGATATGCTCCAAAGGCCCCTTGAGGGTACCTTCATGTTAGGCAAATAGTCTAGACAAGCCCAGATTACACAAGTACTTAGAGTCTTCATTTTTATTTTATAAATGATTTAAATTTTCAGCTGTGTGCATAGGACAACCGCATATCCCATAAGAAAAGTTCAAAAACATAATTCTATTTAATTCAAATCAACAAATATTTTTTAAAATGCCTACAATGTGAAAGGTCAATGGTTATAGCCTCTTCTATTTTTCTTTTCCCTCTTATCTCTCTTCCCCCCCCTCTCCTAAATTCCTCTCTTCTTCCCTGTCTCTATCTCCTTCTCCTTTTGCTTTTCCTTTAACTCTTCAGGTTGTCTTGATAGCAATTTTTTTCAGGATGGGGGAATACACTAAAGAATCCATTAATGATAGAGCTGTGAATTGTTCTGATCATCCTGAAAAACAATTTGAAATTCTACAACTAAGCCATTCATAGCCTTTGAATCAGAGTTCCCACTTCTAGGCTTATATTCAAAGGGGAGCAAAGGCAGAAAGGTCCCATATATACTAAAAGTTTGTGGTAACAGAATAAGTTGAAAACAAAGTTGCTGCCCATTAATTGAGGAATAGCTGAACAAATTATGTCACATGGAAGTAACAGAATATTATTGCACCATAAGGACCAACTAATTGGAAGAATTCACAGAAACGTGGAAAGACTTGTATGAACTGATGGTACAGAATTGAGTAAGTATAACCAGAGATCTTACATAAAAATTAGTACAGAGATCTAAATTAAAAGAACCCTAAAACGAATCTCAATGCCTTGCAATTGTAATGACTATTTGTCATCTTTCAGAAGAGATTTACAAATGCAGCTCCTTATTTTCACTGGAGAACTGAACGGTGGATACAGAATGTTTCTCATATGATGTAAGACAGGATTACTACGTCATTTTTACTTGACTTTTTTTAATTGCAAAGAATGCTTCATTCTCTGTGTGTTTGCATGTTTGTGTGTATTTGCATGTGTAAATGCGGTGGTAGTGCTGGTGGGTATCCTAAAATGACTGATGTAAAAACAAAAAGAGAACTAAAAAATATGCTGAGGTTTGAATACCATTCTTTACATGAAGTTGTTGAAATGAGTTTATTTTGTTATCTCTATCTCTTTCAAAAAGCACATTACAGAATATTTTGCCCTGTTTTCAGAACTGCTTGAGATGATCAATAAGCTGACAAAGAGATGGGTGGATTCAAACTTCAAGTTCATTCTGCAGAAAGCAGATGGTTAACAAATATTAAGAAATCAATACGTAAACTATTCAAGCCTTTCCAGGTGTGTGTGTGTGTGTGTGTGTGTGTGTGTGTGTGTGTGTGTGTGTGTTTAATAAAGCAGTGAAACTCAGAATTCATTTATTCAATTTTCTCCTTCAGTCTGAACAATTTTGATAACATTCCTTTAATTTCCTTGCTCTAATTTGTTCATTGACTGAGAGTGTATCTACCCATATGTAACAAATTGGCTGATATTTCTGGCCATTCTCACAATCAATTACGCATCGATCAACTGATTGATCATGTAGCAGTCTGATTTGGTTCTTAAGACAGCTCCAAGTACTAGACTGACTATGCCATAGTCAAGTCATTTCAATTGTATAGACATGATAACAGATAGAAACTTTGGAAGATCTGCTAAATGACTCATATCCTCAAATGACTATCTGACTAGAAAGTCTATGCTCCAAACGTAGTTTAATTTGAGTAGTCCATGTTTTCACAGGTTACAAAACTTAATTACACTAAAAAACCCCTGCCAAGTTGGGCATGCTTTTTTTTTAAAGATTCATTAATTATTTATTTTTAGTTTTCATCATTCACTTCCACAAGTTTTTAAGTTCCAAATTTTCTCCCCATCTCATCCCTCCTCCAACCCTAAGACAGCATGCATTCTGAATACTCTTTCCCTCAATCTGTCCTCCTTTCCATTTCCCCCCTTTCTCTTATTTCCTTCCTATACTATTTTCCTGTAGGGTAGGATAGATTTCTATACTCCATTGTTTATATATCTTATTTCCCAGTTGCATGTGAAAACAATTTTTTAACATTTGTTTTTAAAACTTTGGGTTCCAAATTTTCTCCCTTCCTTCCTCCCCACCCAATCTCATTGAGAAGGCAAGCAGCTTGATACAGGTTATACTTATGTAGTCATGCAAAACACTTCTATAGTAGTCATGCTGTGGAAAACTAACTATATTTCCCTTCATCCTATCCTGCCACCCATTTATTGTATTCTCTTTTGACCCTATCCCTCCTCAGAAGTGTTTGCTTCTGATTACTCCCTCCCCCAATCTGTCCTCTCCTCTATCACTCTCCCTCTCTTATAGCCTTACCCCCTGTTTTCCTGTTGGGTAAGATAGATTTCCATACCCAATTGAGTGTGTATGTTATTCCCTCTTTTAAGCCAAATCCGATGAGAATAAGATTCATTCATTCCTTTTCACCTTCTCCCACTTCCCCTCCACTGTAAAAGCCTTTTCTTGTCTGTTTTGTGTGAGATAATTTATTCCATTCTACCTCTCCCTTTCTGCTTCTCCCAGTATAATCCTCTCTCACCACTTAATTTTATTCTCCAGATATGACTCCTTCATCTTCAACTCAACCTGTGCCTTCTATCAATCTATCTATACATGTAATTTTTCCCCCTCCAACTATTTTAACACTGACAAAGGACTCATGAGTTACAAATATCATCTTTCTGTGCAGAATGTAAACAGTACAACCTTAATAAGTCTCTTATGATTTCTCTTTCCTGTTTACCTCTTCACATTTCTCTTGAGTTTTATATCTGAAAATCAGATTTTCTATTCAGCTCTGGTCTTTTCATCAAGAATGCTTGAAAGTCCCCTATTTCACTGAATATCCATTTTTTTCCCCCTGAAGGATTATACTCAGTTTTGCTGGGTAGGTGATTCTTGGCTATAATCCTATCTCCTTTGCCATCTGGAATATCATATTCCAAGCCCTCCAGTCCCTTAATGTAGATGCTAAATCCTGTGTTATCCTGCTTGTGTTTCCACAATACTTGAATTGTTTCTTTCTGGCTGCTTGCAATATTTTCTGTTTGACTTGGGAACTCTGGAATTTGGCTATGATATTCCTAGGAGTTTTCCTTTGGGGATTTTTTTTTTCAGGAGGTGATCATTGGATTCTTTCCATTTCTATTTTGCCCTCTGGTTCTAGAGTATCAGGGCAGTTTTCCTTGATAATTTCTTGAAAGATGATGTCTGGGCTCTTTTTTAGATCATGGCTTTCAGATGGTCTAATAAGTTTTAAATTCTCTCTCCTGGATCTATTTTCCAGGTCAGTTGTTTTTCCAATGAGATATTTCACATTTTTTTCTATTTTTTCATTGTTTTGAATTTGTTTTATGTGTCTTGATTTCTCATAAAGTCTCTAGCTTCCAATTGCTCTATTCTAATTTTTAAGGAAGTATTTTCTTCAGTAATCTTTTGGACTTCCTTTTCCATTTGGCCAATTCTACTTTTGAAGGCTTTTTGGACCTCTTTTGCCATTTGGGTTAGCCTATTTTTTAAGGTGTTATTTTCTTTAGTATTTTTTGGGGTCTCCTTTAGCAAGCTGTTGACTAGTTTTTCATGATTTTCTTGCATCACTCTCATTTCTCTTCCCCGTTTTTCCTTTATTTCTCTTACTTGCTTCTCAAAATCCTTTTTGAGCTCTTCCATGGCCTGGGACTGATTCATATTTTTCTTGGATGTAGGACTTTTGACTTTGTTGTCTTTTTCTGGTTGTATGTTTTGATCTTCTTTGTTACCAAAGAAAGAGTCTACAATCTGACTTTTTTTTGCGCCTTTGTTTGGTCATAATCCCAGCCAATTATTTGAGTCATAAACTCTTTGTTAAGGTAGGGGTGTGCTTCCAATGTGTAGAATGTACTCTCCCAAGCTTCAGGGGTTTTGTGCAGCTGTTTTCAGAGATACTTTTAGGGACCTGTAAGTGTTCAGTTCTTCCAAATTGGTATAAGGGGTGGGGGTGTTTACTCCTTTCCTGGCCTGCGCTCAGGTCTATGAGTGACCACAAGAACTCTTTTCTGCCTTGGAGCTGTGAAGAGAATTCATTCTCCACTGCTGCTACAAGCTCCTCCATTCCAGCACTCCTCCTTGCCCCAGGACTGCCACCCAGAACTGTGACCCAGATCCAAGCACAGGCAAAGCAAGAGAATCCTGCCTCAGCACCAGCAAAGAGATCCCTGCAATCTCCTTCTGATTAGCCACTCAATTCCCCTTCAGTCTGTGGGCCAAGCTCTGGAAGCAGCTGCTGCCCTGGGGCTGTGCTGGGATTGGGGCTGGGACCAAGCTTTCCTCTTACCACGGTCACAGACTTTTCCTACTGATGTTGTAAGTTGTCTTTGGCATTCGTGGGTTTACAAGTCTGAAAACTGCCTCAGCTGTCCATGATTCAGTGCTCTGAGGCTTGCTTCAGGTTCACTGAGGCCTAGCCTTTTCCTGTGTTCATGCCCACACTGAACTGCATTTCTCTCTCAACCTGGCGTCATAGACCTTTCCAATCAACCATCCGGGTTGTCTTGGGCTGGAAATTTGTTTCATTCTGTTTTTTTGGTGGGTTCTGGTGCTCTAGAATTTGTTTAGAACAATTTTTTACAGGTATTTGGAGGAATTTGGGGGACAGGTCAAGCAAGTTATTGCTTTTACTCCGCCATCTTGACTCCATCCTCTGCAACTTTATCCAAGTTGGGCATGTTTTAAGGTGTTTTAGGGAAGCTAGGTGGTACAGTGGATAAGTGCTGGGCCTAGAGTCAGGAAGATATTTTCCTAAGTTCAGATCTGGTCTCAGATACTTACTAGCTGTGTGACTCCTGGGCAAGTCACTTAATCTTTTTATCTCAGTCTCCTGATCTGCAAAATGAGTTGAAGAAGGAAATGGCAAACCACTCCAGTATCTTTGCCAAGAAAACTCCAAATGAAGTCACAGAAACAACTAAAAAGATGACTGATTGACTTAAGGTGTTTTGACTTAGTATGAAAAAAAGATGTTTGACCTTCCTCTCAGCACACACACATAATCTAAAGTAGGTGTGAATAATTAGGAATGTAGAATACTATATCAGGATTGTGGAAAATTATAATTTTGTCCTTCAGAGCTGAAGTTAATATTGTTTGCCATGGATTTCCTGTACTTGAAGTTTGTGGAAATGTTAAAAGTGAATACAGCTTACCCTATGCCATACTTTATAGTAGCATATGAATTCCTCAGATTGATTTTCTTAAGAGAATTATCTAAGATAATGTTACAGATTACTTGCTGATATCCATTAGTGGGGGGGAGGTTCTATACTGGAATTCCCCACATTGATTAATTCATGGGTATAGATAGATTACATACACCACTCCACAACCAATATTTTGCAATTTGGCCTTCAATCTTTCCACTCAATTGAGTGGAATGAGAACCATTTTTCCATTTTTTTAGTGAGAACCATTTTTTTCAAAGTTTCAATGATCTCTTAATTGCCAAATCTGATGTCCTTTTCTCAACCCTTTTTTGCTCTTTACCTCTTTGTAGCATTTGTTATGTTGAGAATCCTCTCCTCTTAGATTCTCCCCTCTTTTTGGATTTCCAGACATTGATCTTTTCTTTTCTCCTCCTTCTGATTTGCCTACTCCTTCTCAGTCTCTTTTGCTACAATTAACATCCATATACCATGCTCTAACTGTTTGCAAACCTTCTCCCAACTTATTTTTGATGAACTTAGATGACATCAATGCAATCCATCACCAGGCCAATGCTGAAAGTCTTTTCAGCTTGGTAGGACAATCCAGAGTTTATGTGCTAATTTAACCTTCAAGACCCTAATGTCATGTCCACACCACAATGAGGCATCAGGGCAGGGCTTTAGTGGAGGATAAAGATCATTAGAGTATTGATTATTTATGAGATATATATATATATATATATATATATATATATATATATATATATATATATATATATACTAGCTAAAAATGTTTATTGAAAACTGTCCTATTTTACAGTTACCCATGATCACTACCTTCTCAATTAGGAATTACCTGGTACCCTAAAAAGTCTATTGTATATAAAATTTACAGTTATTTCCAAGGTTATTTTGATTACTTCAATTATTTATCAATATCCTTTTGATGTTATTTCACTGTATCTCAGCTTAATTAAAAACATGATTAACAAACTTCATATTTTTATTGATATTGTTTGACATCAAAATACCTGGCATTCTGTCTATCTATTACCATAGCTTATAGATACTTAAAGGCCAACATCTACATCATGCCTGAGTTAATGAATTTTGGCTGCTGTCCATAGTTGCTTGATTGCTTGCTGGACAAGAAAGGAACATTCAGACTGTCCTTATGATGCTATAAATTGGTGAAGCAGACTTGGCTAGTAAACTAGCCACAGGGTTTTTGTGATGGAGGTATTGAGAGCTGGTGTGTGTGTGTGTGTGTGTGTGTGTGTGTGTGTGCGTGTAGAATAGGAAATACTAGTGAAGAGAGTAAATGGCAGTGCCAGTCTTTAATGAGAGTGTATGCAATAGAAAAGTGATATGTCTATGTGGAATCTGAGAGAGAGATTTCCAAATATTTCTATGTGGAATTATCTGGCAGTTTATGGATGAATCTCTATGCGGATCCACAGAAGGCCAGATTTTCCCCTAGAGTAAACCTTTCTTTAGGAACGATGGAGAAAAAGAGGATTATGGAACAATGTAAAGATGGGTGTTCTTGACCTGTGGGACCTTGCAGGTGAGATGGAGTACATGTTGGTTCCTAGTAATTTCCTTCAGAGCAATTGTAGAATTCAGGAAACAATAAGGAGAGAGCCCTAAAATATTATCTGAGTGGTACAGTTCTGGGTTCCTAAGAGTTTCTACATGACTTTGTTCCAAGCCACATATATATGTGTGTGTGTGTGTGTGTGTGTGTGTGTGTTTGTGTGTGTGTACGTATAATGAAACTTTTTCAGTTCATACTTTTAATAATAATTTTAATTTCTTTTTTCTAATGAATAATTAAGAGTTGATTGTCATTTGGTCTCAAAGCATTCATGAAATTTACAACATCTAGGATAGTTAATTTGTCATTTGTATATTTCATTATCTCAAACATAATGATCTACCTATCATTAATTGATTTTTACTTCATTGAATAATATTGGTACTATATGTGTCAAGACACTCCTCTCCTCTCCTCTTTCTCTTGAAAGTCCTAGCTCCATTTAAGGATCAGCTTGGGTGCCAACTATTACATATCATAGTAATAAATGTTCATTAAGTGCCAGCTATGTGCCAGGCACTGTGCTAGGTGCTGAGGATACAAATAAGTAAAAGAAAGAACATAATATTTATAAGGTCAAAACCAAGCAGAAAGCTGAAGGGAAATGATGTTAATTGGAAAATCTGAGTCCTCCATAAAGGAAGACCTTTTGGTCCTCTCTCCAGGCCTCCAGTTGGAGGGGACAGGCAATGGAGGATGCTGAAGAGGTGTTGGGTGTCAAAGCTGAATCAGTCTCCATGATGATGAGATGTCAGATGAGGAGCTTATCTTAGGGGAGCATGATGCCCCTGGAGTCAGACCAAGTAGAGTAGCTGATGGGAAATGAAATTAACTGGAAATGCCTTACATGTGCCTCTTCTGATCTCTCAAGTTGTCAGTGTTCTTTCTCACTCTAAATTGTTTTACAGTGATTATGCACACACGCATAATGTATGTCTGCATATATACACACACATATATATGTATATGTATTATGTGTGTGTGTATATATATATATATGCATTGCATTTATTTTTCTGTAAATACAATATTTCTCTCAAGTTGAATGTAAATTTCTTGATTTCAGGAGCTGTTTCATTTTTGCTTTTGCATTCTCAGGAATCCAGAATAGTTCCTTTCATAGAGAAGACATTTGATAAATGTTATTGTATTGAATTGATAAGTATGTAACAAGAATGGGAGTTTTGATAAAAAGTTTGACCTAAATATGTGTTTGGAATTCAGGGATAAAATATGAAAAAAAAATACCTGTTATCCAGTACTGGACAAGAAAAATAATGGAATAATGGTTGAACAATGTAATAGATTAGGTATACAATATAGAGAAGCAATAACCATAGTAATGTAGTGTTTGATCAACCTGAAGATCCAAACTGGTAGATCAAAAACTTATTATTTAACAAAAACTGTTGGGAAAACTGGAAATCATTCTGGTAGAAACAAGGCATAGACCAACATCTCACACCACATGCCAAGAAAAGATCAAAATGGGCACGCAATTTATCTATAATGTTGTCGTTGTTAAACCATTTAGTTTTATCTGACTCTTCATGACTCCATGGACCGTAGGCCCTTCTACCTTCCAGCATCTGCCTAAGTTCATGTTCAGTGTCTCCATGATATCTATCCATATCATCATCTACCATCCCCTTTTTCTTTTGCTTTCAATGTTTTCCAACATTAGGGTCTTTTCCAATGAGTCTCAATTTCTTATTATATGTCCAAAGAATTTAAGTTTCAGCTTCAGTATTTCACCTTCCAGTGAACAGTCTGAATTAATCTTTGTGAGTATTGACTGGTTTGACTTCCTTGCTGTCCAAGGGACTCTCAAAAGTGCCCTCCATCACCACAATGTGAAAGCATCACTTCCGTGGTTCTCAGCTTTCCCTATAGTACAACTCTCATAGCCATATGTAGAAAAACAACAACAACAACAACAACAACATAGCTTTTACTATGCAGACGTTTGTTGGCAAGACAACATCTCTGCTGTCCAGATTTGCCATATTTTCCTTTCCAAGGAGCAAATGTCTTTTAATTTCATGACTACAGTTGCTGTCTGCAATGATCTTTCAGCCCAAGAACATAAAATCTTACACTGCTTCCATTTATTCTCCTTCTATTTGCCAGGAAGTGATGGGACCAGTTGCTAAGATACTTTTTTATGTTAAGCTTCAAGCCAGATTTCACATTTTCCTCTTTCACCCTCGTTAAGAGACTTCTTAATTCTTTTATTTTTACTTTCTGCCATCAAAGTGATATTGTCTGCATATATGAAATTGTTGATATTTCTCTTGGCAACCTTAATTCCAACTTTTGATTCATTCAGTCTGACATTTTACATGATGTACTCTGTATATAAGTTAAATAAATAAGGTGACAATATATAGCTTTGTCACACTTCTTTTGCAATCGTAAACCAATCAGTTGTTCAATGTTCAGGTCTAACTATTGTTTTTTGGCTCACGTACATCCTCAGGAGACAAGGATGATTCAGTATTCACATCCCTTTGAGTACTTGCCATATTTTGTTGTGATCCCCACAGTCAAAGGCTTCAGTGTAGTCAATGAAGCATAAGTAGATTTTTTTTTGGAATTCCCTTGCTTTCTCCATAATCCAGCAAATGTTGGCAATTCAGTCTCTAGTTCCTACTCTTTTAGTAATTCTCAGTGAACATATTGCTGAAGCCTACATTGCAGAATATTAAGCATAAACTTCCTGGCATGTGAAATGAGCACAAATTTCTTTTTGGTAATTTGAACATTCTTTGACATTGCCCTTTTTTAGTATTGGGACATAAACTGACCTTTTCCAATCCAGTGGCCACTGTTGAGTTTTCCAAATTTGTTGGCATATTAAGTGCAGCACTTTAACAGAATCATCTTTTAGAGTTTTAAATAGCTCAACTGGAACTCCATCACCTCCACTAGTCTTATGTTAGCAATGTTTTCTAAGATTTCATTCTCCAGGGTGTCCAGCTCTAGGTTCATAACCACACTATCATGGTTCTCAATGATGTTAAGATCGTGTATAATGTTTTTGTTTGTATATTCATGTCACTTCTTCTTACTATCTTCTGCTTCTGTTAAATCCCTAAAATTTTTGGTTTTTATCATGCTCATTTTTGCATAAAACTTTCTCTTGGTATTTCTAATTTTCTTGAAGATATCTCTTATCTTTCTCATTCTATTGTTTTCTTCTATTTGTTTCCATTGCCCATTTAAGAAAACCTTATATCTCCTTGCTATCCTCTGGAATTCTGCATTCATTTGGGTATATCTTTACCTGTTTCCTCTCCCTTTCCCTTTCCTTTGTTCCTCAGACATGTCTAAAGTCTCATCAGATTGCCATTTTTCTTTCTTGCTCTTCTTTTTCTTTGGAATGTTTTTTTTTTTTTGTTGCTGCCTCCTGTACAATACTGCAAACCTCTGCCCACAGTTCTTCAGGCACTCCATCTACCAGGTCTAATCCCTTAAATCTATTCATCACCTCCACTTCATATTCATAAAGGATGTTATTTAGGTAACACCTAAATGGTTTGATGATTTTTCCTATTTTCTCCATTTTTAATATGAACTTTGCAATAAGAAGCTCATGACCTGAACCATAGTTAGCTCCAGGTCTTGTTTTAACTGACTGCATAGAGCTTCTCCATATTTGCAAAGTATGTAAGGATTCTGATTTCTCTATTTACCATCTGGTGATGTTCGTGTGTAGAATCATCTTTTGAGTTGTGAAAAAAATGTTTATGGCCAGCAAATTATCGTGATAAAATTATTTTAGTCTCTGCTCTGCTTCATTTTGTACTCCAAGGACGAAAATGCCTATTAGTCCAATTATCTTTTGGTTTCCTACTTTAGCATTCCAATCCCCAGTGATGAATGTAACATTTTTGGTGTTATTTCTAGATGTTGTAGGTCTTCACAGAACTGATCGACTTTGGCCTCTGTGGTGTCAGTATGTTGGAACATATATGTTTATTACTGTGATATTGAATGGTTTGCCTTGGATTTGAACAGATGTCAGAATTTGGTTATTTTTGAGATTATACCCTGGTACTGTTTTTCTTACTCTTTTCTTGGCTCTAAGGATAAATTAATTTCTTCTAAGGGATTCTTGCCTAGACTAGTATATGTAGTGATCATTTGAATTAAACTCACCCATTCCCATTCATTTATGTTCACTGATACTCAAGATATTGATGTCTAATCTTTCCATCTCCTGTTTGTCTACACCCAGTTTGCCTTGGTTCATAGATTCCAGGTTCCTATGTGATTTTTATGTGTTCAGCATCAGGCTTTCCTTTCATCAGGCACACGTGCAGCTAAGCTTCCTTTTGGTTTTGGACAAGTTGCTTCATTAAGTACTGGAACTGGTTATGTCATCCTCTGCTCTTTTTTGGTAGTGTTTGGACATCTTCTGACTTGAGGGGCTCATCTTCTGCCATCAACTTTTATTATTTTAGTACTGTCCATGGGGTTTTCTTGGCAAAGATATTGGAATAATTTGCCATTTCTTTTTCCAGTGGATCACCTTTTGTCAGAACTCTCCACTATGATCTGTCTATCTTGGGTAACCCTTATATGGTATAGCTCATAGTTTCATTGAGATATGCAAGTCCCCTCACCTTGACAAGGCAGTGACTGGGGAGTGGAGGTATAATTTAGACATAAAGGGTGGCATTATAAGCAAATTAAGGGAACATAGAAAAATCACTTGTTATATCTATGCATAAGGGAAGAGTTTATGACTGAACAAGATATAGAAAGAAGATCATGGGAGGTAAAAATGGATAATTTTGCTTACATTAAATTAAGAATTTTATGCAAACAAAATCAATGCAGCCATAACTAGAGGGAAACCAGGAAATTGGGGGAAAAAATCACAGCAAGGCTCTCTGATAAAGGTCTCATTTCTCAAATATGTAGGGAACTGGGCCATATTTATAATAATGAGAGCCATTCCCCAACTGATAAATGGTCAAAGACTATGAACATGCAGTTTTCAGAGGAAAGAATCAAAGTTATCAATAGTCATGTGAAAAAATGCTCTAAATTAATAATTAGAGAAGTGCAAATTAAAACAACTCTGAGGTACTACCACATCCCTATCAGATTGGCTAACATGACAATAAAGGAAAATAACAAATGATGAAGTAGATGTGGAAAAACAGGTATACTAATTCAGTATTGGTGGAGTAGTGAACTAGCCCCACCATTCTGGAGAATAACCTGGAACTATTCCCAAAGGTCTATAAAAGTGTACATATCCTTTGATGCAGCAATACAACTACAAGATTTGTACCAAAAAGAGAGTATAGAAAAAGGAAAATTACCTATACGTACAAAAATATTTATAGCAGCTCATTTTGTATTGGTAACCCTTCCCCCCCAAAAAACAAACAAACAAACAAAACTGGAAATCAACGGGATACTCATCAATTGGGGAATGGCTGAACAAGTTGTGGCATATGATTGCAATGGAGTTGTATTGTGCCATAAGAAATGGCAAGGGGGTAGTTTCAGAAAAACAAAATAAAACAAAACAAAAAAGAAACCATGACTAGATCTGTATGAATGGATACAAAACAAAGTGAGAAGAACCAAAAGATCATTGTGCACAATAACAGCAATGTTGTAATAATGATCAACTGTGAAAGATTTGGCTACTCTGATCAATACAATTACCCAAAGCAGTTCCAGAGGACTCAAGATGAAAAATGTTATCCACCTTTAGGAAAAGAACTGATGAACTGAGTCCAAATTTAAGTATGGTGTTCATTCATTCACTCTTTTTTTTTTAATATGGCTAATATGGAAATATGTTTTATATTATTTCACACACATAATTTATATCACATTGTTTGCCTTCTCAGTGGGTGGAGAAGTAGTGAGAAGGAAGGAGAGAATCTGGAATTCAAAATTTAAAAAGTAAAGAATGTTAAAAAAATAAACAAAATAATAAATTATAAAAATCCTGTGATCAAAAATTATTTACTTTATCTTCTGTCACCTTTTCTATATTTTCTTTGTTCATGAATTGTTACCCATCCCCATATCCAAAAATACTATCTTTCTTGCTTCTCTAATTTGTTTACGATGCGACCTTTTCTACTAAAATCGTATATTCATTTGGAGCTCACTTGGCATATATTGTGAGATATTGATCTAAAACTAATTTCTGCTTTCTAGTTTTCCTGGCAGTTTTTGTCAAACAGAAAGAAAAAGACATGAAAAACTTTGGAAACTCCTAGAAATTCCAGTTTCTAGGATATTTGGTCTACTGGGTTCATTTTATATGTGGTATTGTGATATGTAGTATATCTAATCTATTCCACTGAGTAACCTCAACAATAAGTCAACAAGCATTTATTAAACACTTACTATGTTGCAGTCACTGAAGAACACAACATAGAACAAAACCAATCTCTTCTCTAAAGGAGATCAAAATCTAATAGGAGAGACAGCATGGAAACATCTATGTAAGTAGAAGATACATAAACAGTAAATTGGAAGGTAATTTCAAAAGGAAGACATGGGCAATAGGGAGGATGAGGAAAGGCCCCTTACAGAAATCAGATTTGAGCTGACTCCTGAAGGAAGCCAAGGGAGCTATAAGAAGTGAGAGCATTCCAGGCTTGGGGAACAGCCAGTGAAAAGTCATGGAATTAAGAAATGGAATATTTCGTTTGATGAACCGAAGAACCCCAGTGTTGCTAAGCTGTAGAGTGTTTGGAGTGGAATAAAGTTTAAGATGACTATTTTTTAACTAGTACTAAATCATTTTAATGATTAATACCTTGAGTAGAGTTTGAGATTTGGTACTACCAGGCCCTCTACATTCTCAGTTATCTCCTCCCCTCCACTCCACTTCCCCTTAAGATTCCTCGCCTAATCTGATATTATAACCTTTTCAAGTAGAGAATTGAGATCAGGATCAGATGAGCTCACCGGATCATATGTCACTTATAATGACCTGCCGAGCTTCCTGTTCCAGCCTCCCTCCAATCTCCACAGCTGGGTACACTTAACCCCAGGCTCTGGGACCAGTTTGACCCCTATGTTGGGGAGATGTAAAGATCTCTGCTTGAATAGCTGATAAACTATGGATTAAGTTACCTTATTTCTAGTCCTGTTTTGATATTGTACCCAAGTCCCATTATTTGCTCTTTCCCCTGAGACCAAGCCCTCACCTTTTGCTCCATTTTCAGAAATTGAGTCCTTACTTTTCCATGCCGGGCCTGACTTTCTGACTTAGGTGCCCATGCAGTGTCCCAGTTCTTCACAGATGGTACGAGCAGTTCGGGTTTCTCTCAGGATATAGCATACTTAGGTTCCAGAGGAATTTTTTTTCCATGATAGAGGTTGCAGCTGACTATTCTCTGTGGCTCTGTATTCACATCTCTTGCTTTTGATGACTTTCGATTTCTCTTGCTTTATTTTTGTTTTCTCATTCTTCCATTCACAACCTTCACTATCTTTTCAAGGCAATAGAATTAGGACCCTGGGTCACTGTCTGTCTAGTTGGTTAGTTCCTTTCCTTAAATCTTTCTGTGGGGGTGACCATAGATAATTACCTGGGTGACCTTGGATAACTCACAAAGTCTCTTTAATCCTCAGTTTCTTTGTTTGTGAAAGGAGTTAGACTACATGGCTGCTTAGATCCCTTTCAGGTCAAAATCTATGATGGTATGGCTCTAACCATCTGTAGTGAAAGCCCAGTTGTGTGGACTGACATTTGGAGGTTGGAGGTAGGGGCACTCCTTTGCCTGAAATAATTGAGGACAAAATAGGACACAGAAGACAGGGGTAACCAGCCAGGGAACCAAGATAGTGGCTAATTCAAACATAGCAGAGCTAGATGAGTACCCAGCTGTGAGATCTGGGGAACAGCACAAGTTTTTGATAAACAAAGAAGAAAGCAAGAACCTAGTTTTTGAAACACAGTTGTGAGGAGTGTGGGCAAGAACAGACTTGAGAGCAGAACCCACTTGAAGAAAGAGAATATGGTCCATCATGCTATTATAAGCTCCTTAATTGAAGGAGCAGTGTTTTTTTTTTCCTTCTTATCTCCTGCACAAAATGTAGTGGTTTGAACATAGTAAACACTTAAGAAGTGATAGGTAAATTGAATTGTTTTGCATTTTCCCCTATTAGATTTTGCCTAATATTTTAAGTTCCATTCTTCTACTTGCCTCTTAGGATGTCACCAGGCTGTCCACTTATGGGTATCCCTTATGCCAATTAACCAGCTGCCTCTACTTTTTGTTTGCTATTGAATCTTCCCTGATAATCTCCCTCATTCCCAATTACTAGGCTTTGGGTCCCCATCCTTAACTGTCCTTTTTTCCCTGCTGACCTAAGCCCTAATTCTGAGATCTGATGACCTAGACTATGGATTAATATGGCTCTTCAGAATTTTGAGGGAGGGTTGCCCTCTTGGAAACTTTATGAATTGCCTTATATTATGGAAATTCAACCACATTTCTTTATGGCCTATTTGGGAAAGCATGCCTCTAGTGTCTAGCAAAATATATCCAAATATTAAATGCTTAATAAGTGCTTATTGAATTAAATGGGGTAGGGCACTAGAGACAATAGGTCATAAAACTAACTGCTTTCTTCTTATTTTGGTGTGCAAATTAGTCTAGGAAATGGTAATGAAATATTACTGCCTTGTTACAGGTGCTGCCATCCTAACCCAATCCTGTTACATAATTTCAGCTAAAAAGTGTATAATGAATTGGGTGAGAAGAGGCAAAAGAAAAAAAATATAATACTCTTTTGAGATTAGAGCAAAATGACTTAGGTAGACATGTTGTTAGGCAAACATGTTTATGTAGACACACTTTTTAAAAGCAAGGACTATGTTGATTATATCTTTATATTTCCATGGCCTAGTACATAGTAAGTGATTACTAAACATATTTTGCTTAATTGGTTGGTAGAGTAGACATAAGTGGAGATATAATTTCAGGTCTTTGGAGATTGAGTTGCCATACAAAACAAGTTCATATCTGTCTTCCCCTTTGGATTTGTTATTCTCAGGAATTCTTTAAGATATAGGGTTTGATCTGTTATGGCCTCTGATTTACTCACTCTGATCATTACTTGGACCATATTCTCTTTCTTCAAGTGGGTTCTGCTCTCAAGTCTGTTCTTGCCCACACTCCTCACAACTGTGTTTCAAAAACTAGGTTCTTGCTTTCTTCTTTGTTTATCAAAAACTTGTGCTGTTCCCCAGATCTCACAGCTGGGTACTCATCTAGCTCTGCTATGTTTGAATTAGCCACTATCTTGGTTCCCTGGCTGGTTACCCCTGTCTTCTGTGTCCTATTTTGTCCTCAATTATTTCAGGCAAAGGAGTGCCCCTACCTCCAACCTCCAAATGTCAGTCCACACAACTGGGCTTTCACTACAGATGGTTAGAGCCATACCATCATAGATTTTGACCTGAAAGGGATCTAAGCAGCCATGTAGTCTAACTCCTTTCACAAACAAAGAAACTGAGGATTAAAGAGCCTTTGTGAGTTATCCAAGGTCACCCAGGTAATTAGAGAGGAAGGGTTTGAACTTAGAGAGGAAGGATTTGACTCCAGAGAGGAAGGATTTGACTCCAGAGCAAAGACTATTTCAATCATACCACATTAATGATATTCTCCAGACTGTACTATTATCTATTACCAATTTTCAGGTGCCCTGATACTGTTTCCCTTGTTTGATGGCATATCTTCCTGTTGCTAATCCATACATGACTGTGACTGCCTGATTGCCTGGATTCCTCTCATTTCCCACTGCTAGGACCTCCCCCAGTTATCAGCTTTGCCCTTGTGTGCCTCTCTCTTCTCTAGATTCCAGACACTTTTTGTCAGAAATAAATTCACACTTAGGGTAAAAAGGAAGATGAGGATGTCTGGGACCTTAGGGTGTAACAAGAAGGGTCTTTCAGTAAGAAAGGAAGAGAGTTGAGAACTTGAAGCTGCAGGTTCCAAAAAGTAACCTCATCTCCTTCACAAATTTTCCTTGGGCAGATGCCCCTGATCTTTGACCACTTCTAAAATTTTCTCAGTTTGTTTTTAATCCAGTATGATTATTATTTTTTCTTGAAGGAAAAGAATTGATTTTTTGCACGATGTTGCTGGATTCCAGTTTAAATCATGACAGAATTTGCAAGGATGTGCTGAAGCTTCATCTACTTTCATGAGAACAATAGTTAGTAGATAATCATCCCTTTGTAGAAGTTCAAAGAAGTAATTGTGTTTTCTTATTAGAGTCACATACAGCTGCTTGGATTAAGTTCAAACACAGAAAAATATTATAACAGAGTTTGTGGGGATCACATAATTCCTTGCCACCATAATCTTTGCTGGACTCATAAATACTCTCTCTGTCTCTCTGTCTCACTTTCTCTCCATATCAGTATGTCTGTCTGCCTGTCTCTCTTCTCCTACATGGTTATATTTATCTTTACATTTATATAAGGTGAGACTGAGGTATAAAAGAAAATCTCCCAAGCTACAAGAAACAATATTAAGGAAGTAACTTGAGGGAATTGCAAAATAGTCTATGATTTATCAGGATTTTTCAGTTCCAGATACCTGGTTTTACATTTTTTGCATTACTCAGTTATCACTCATCAATGATCCATTTTGGAAACCTCTACCACAGGATTTGGTAGCTTCATTTTTTTCAGGTGTAATGCAAAGAAAGAAGAGGAGAGATTACAGTCTGCTGACTATTACAGAAATGCTTGTTTTTTTCTTTTTTGCTTGGCTGCAACACTTCCAGGTTTCTTGACAAGAGAAAGTATGTTCTATTTTTCTGTTCTTACAAATGCCTATGGAAGAGAAAAAAGGTATTCCACCATCACACCTAATGCATTACAAATAGTTGTTTGTATATTACTTGCATTTGTTTTGGTCCATACAATTGAGACCTTATCCAGGTCAGATGCAATAGAACTTCAATGTAATGCTTTTATTTTATATGTCACCAGTATTCTAAAGGGCAGTGAACAGATATGTGGTGGATATTGTCGACTGACATTTAAATCCATTTAAAATCAACTTGAAGTCTACCTTTTCATATGTATAAGACTTTATTTCCCATTACATAAGCCTAGGTTCAGCCAAAATAGCCTACTTGCTATTTCTTACATAGGGAATTTCATCTTTCATCTCTGTTACATAGCTCTCATGTGTGAAATGTGTTCCCTCCTCATATGGATCTCTTAGAATCCCAGGCTTCCTGCAAGACTCAATGTAAGTCCTAATTCCTCCGTAAGGCCTTTTCTGATTCCCCTCTTCATCCCCCGTTGCTAGAGTTTTCCCCATGAAATTATTTTCAATTGACTTTGTATTTATTTCTTATTTACTTATATGTGCCAATTTTTTCTCAAAAGAATGTATATTCTTTAAAGGTAAAACAGTATTATTTTTGTCTTTGTATTCCTGGCACCTAGCACAGTGCCTGGTATACAACAGATGCTGGTTAATTTTTGTTAAATGATTGAATAATTGATTTGAGTGACTGCATTTTGCTAATAAAGGCTTCCATTTGAGAGCATAGGATCATGGGACCATAGATCAAGAGCTGAAAGGGGCTTCAGAGGATGACATGTTCATGTTTGTAGGTGAAGAAACTGAGGCCCAAAGTGGTAAGGTGATTTGCTTGAAGTCACACAGTTATTAAATGGGAGAATATGGATTCATACTCAGGTCCTCTGATTCCATAAGTGGATTTTCCAGTATGAAGTGTGAGGCAGAAATCTTGAGTGGTTGTGAACCTCATTTGGATCCTGTTTTGGGGTTTGGTACAATCAATACAGGGTCACCTGGCTATAAACAGAAGAATCTCTAAGACTTCACTAGCTGTAGAAAATGCATTCCATTTGAAATCCCATTGAACATTCTTTATGATAGTGGCAGGCACCTTTGACTTGCTTATGTCCTGTTTTGAAAAAAAAATGTAATTCTAACATCACCTTGATGTAGGATATATTTTAAGAATAGATTTTTGACTTACTAAGTAAAATGCTTTTTTTTTTAATAGCAAACAGTATACACAGTAAGATGTAGTTTCTACAACTTTCAGTCAGCTGTGCAACTATAATCTGTGCTTTGCTAGAGTCATTTGCAAAGGTCTGCCTCTTCCCTTCTCATATTTTCATCAAAGATGTTCTCAATATGTATTAAAAAAAAATCAATCTTGTAAAGATGTTTTTTTTTTAATTTTTGTTTTGTTTTGGCTAGGCAATGGGGTTAAGTGACTTGCCCAGGGTCACACAGCTAGTAAATGTCATGTGTCTGAGGCCAGATTTGAACTCAGGTCCTCCTGAGTCCAAGGCCAGTGCTCTATCCACTGTAGCACCTAGCTGCCCCTAAAGATTTTTTTTTTAAAGATGAGAAAGTAAACATGTATTTTGGTAGATATCAATGTATGCCTTTTTACTCATCTCTTTTCAGCAGTAATATAATCCATGGTTTTTGACCATCATTTAGTATCTTTTTGCCTTTAAATATCTTCAGAATTAAACCCTCAATGTGCTCATGATGGTATGTATCACTTTTGACATGGATCTTTTTTATGCTTTCTAGCTCTGATGTAGCTGCTTTTCTTCATTTTCTTTGGTTCCTTTCTTGCATAGTAACAAAACCCACCTCCATATACCTTCCAATCCATTGATCCTGGTTCTCAGGTAGCCCCCCACCCCCATACCACACAAAGCATTTACTTCTTCCATGAGACTTCAAGTACTTTAAAACATTTATTCTATCTTCCCTAAATCTTTTCCTAAGCTAATTTTCCCTAGTTCCTTCAAATGTTCCTCAAATGACTTATGGTTTCCAGACCCCTCACCAATCTGCTTGCCCTTCATTGAACATATCACTCATCATACACACATGGCTCATTTTGAACTTGTCAACTAAAACCTCTGGATCTGTCATTTGAACTATTACTAAATGAATCATCCTAGGCCACCCTAAGATGCAATTTATTTTTTTAACCTAAATGTAAGGCTTTGTATTTTCCTCTCTTAAATTTTGTATTTACTTCTTTTAAATTTCATGCTTTAGTTGATCCCCTCAACATATCTCTGACTGCATTCTGTTGTCTAAAATATACAATGCCCCTTCCAGCTGTGTTATTTGCAAATTTCACAAGTATGTCTTTGATGTCTTCATCTGAGTTGTTGATGAAGTTGTTGAAGGAAAATGACTTTTGACTGGGGTCTCCTGAGAATACTGACTTTAATCCTATTTGGCTTTTTTCCTTCACTTTGCTGTTAACTTTGAATAATCTGTTTGTGATTATCAGCCAGAGAATCAGTGTTTGAGGGGCCCCAGAGAACATTTAGTCAGAGGCATACCTAAGGAGAAGTAGAAAACCTCCCCAAATGGTCATCTAGCCTCTACTTATAGACTGTCAGTGACAGATAACTTTTGACCTTTCAATGAGGTTGCTTCTAGTCAGCTTGAATTATTATGATTTTTTTTGTTGTATCAATTGAAAATCTGCCTCTGATTTATACCCATTTCTTCTAGATCTTACCACATATCAACCAAATCTGAAAAAATCCACAGTGACAGTACTGATTTGAAATTTTGCTCCCTTTCTGTCTTTGGTTCTATGCTTTCTTTTCCTATCATAATTCTGAGAAATTATTGAAATCTTCTATGCTTGAGCTTACTTTAATTTCTGCTGCCTGAATTTAAGAGAATCGAAATGCTGGAATCAAACAACAAACATTGACTGAGTACCTCATTAGTGCCACACACTGTGCTAAGTGCTGGGGATACAAATAAAGGCAAAAAAAGGTTCCTGCCCTCAAGGAGCTCACATTCTAATGGAGAATGAAATGTACAAACACTGTGTACCAGCAAAAAAACATACAGGACAAAATGAAGAACATTTCAAAGAGGAGGCATAAGCATGAAGGAAGATTGAGGAAGACTTTTTGCATAAAAGTGGTTTTGGCTGTGACTTGAAGGAAGCCAGAAGCAAAGGGACACATTCCATTAAAAATGAACGATCTGAAGATGGAATGTCTAATTCAAGGAACGATGCTATAATGGAAGAGACCTTAGGGATTATTTAGTCTAACTCACTCCTTTTAAAGATGGGGAAACTGAGATTCAAAGTGAATTTTGGGCCTTGTCCAAATTCATACATCCAGGTATGAACTGAACTGGGGATTAAAGTCAAGTTGACTATCAGGTCCTCTTGTATTCATGACAGCTAAATCTGAGTCAAGGGGCAGAGCCAAGAGGGCAGAGTGAAAGCAGTGACTTGCTTGAGCTCTCCCCCAAACCCCTCCAAATACCTATAAAAATGACTCTAAACAAATTCTGAAGCAGCAGAACCCACAAAAAGACAGAGGAAACAAATGTCCAGCCCAAGACAACCTGGATGATTGATCAGAAAGGTATATTTGCTGGGCTGGGAGCAGAGCTCAGTGAGGCATGGCACGCAGGCTGCAACAAACCTGGAGCAGGCCTCAGAGGACTGAATCTCAGGCAGCTGTGGTGGTTCTGGTCCTCAATCCAAGAATGCCAAAGACAACTTGAAGGTCAGTGGGAAAAGTCTGTTTCTGCAGTACTGAGAGAGGAGCATGGGGTCTCAGACTCAGTCCCTAAGCAAGTGTGGCCCTGGAGTGGTGGTGCTCCTGAGTTCTGGCCCACAGACTGAGGGGGAATCCAGTGGCTGATCAGAGGGGATGCAGGGATCTCTTTGCCAGTGCTGAGGCAGGAATCTCTTGCTTTGCCTGTGCTTGGATCTGGGTCACAGTTCTGGGCGGCGGTCCTGGGGTGAGGAGGAGCACTGGCTGGTGGAGCTTGTAGTGGCTGTCACTGACAGTCAGGACAGAAAGGAGTACTTGTGGTCACTAATAGACCAGAGCAGCCAGGAAAGGAGTAAACACCTTGCCCTTATCATACACCTTGCAAGAACTGAAAATTTACAGGTCCCTACAAGTATCTCTGAAAACAGCTGTACAAACCCCGAAGCTTGGGACAGTACATTCTCCACATTGGAAGCAGACTCTTACCTTAACAAAGAGTTTAAAACTCAAGTAATTGGCTGGATCATGAGCAAGCAGCACAAAAGAGTCAGACTATATTATCTTACTTTGGTGACAAAGAAGATCAAAATATACAACCAGAAGAAGACAACAAAGTCAAAGCTCCTACATCCAAAGCCTCCAAGAAAAAAATATGAATCAGTCCCAGGCCTCGGAAGAGCTCAAAAGGGATTTTGAGAAGCAAGTAAGAGAAGTAGAGGAAAAACTGGGAAGAGAAATGAGAGTGATGCAAGAAAATCATGAAAAACAAGTCAACAGCTTGCTAAAGGAGACCCAAAAAATACTGAAGAAAATAACACCTTAAAAAATAGCCTAACCCAAATGGCAAAAGAGGTCCAAAAAGCCAATGAGGAGAAAATGCCCTAAAAAGAAAAATTGGCCAAATGGAAAAGGAAGTCCAAAAGATTACTGAAGAAAATACTTCCTTAAAAATTAGAATAGAGCAATTGGAAGCTAGTGACTTTATGAGAAATCAAGACACTGTAAAACAAATCCAAAAGAATGAAAAATTAGAAACAATGTGAAATATCTCATTGGAAAAACAACTGACCTGGAAAATAGATCCAGGAGAGAGAATTTAAAAATTATTGGACTATCTGAAAGCCATGATCAAAAAAAGAGCCTAGACATCATCTTTCAAGAAATTATCAAGGAAAACTGCCCTGATATATTAGAACCAGAGGGCAAAATAGAAATTGAAAGAATCCACAATCTCCTCCTGAAAGAGATCCCCAAAGGAAAACTCCTAGGAATATTGTAGCCGAATTCCAGAGTTCCCAGGTCAAGGAGAAAATATTACAAGCTGCCAGAAAGAAACAATTCAAGTATGTGGAAACACAATCAGGATAACACAAGATTTAGCAGCTTCTACATTAAAGGACCAGGGCATGGAATATAATATTCTGGAGGGCAAAGGAGATAGGATTACAACAAGAATCACCTACCCAGCAAAACTGAGTATAATCCTTCAGGGGAAAAAATGGTCATTCAGTGAAATAGAGGACTTTCAAGCATTCTTGATGAAAAGACCAGAGCTGAATAGAAAATTTGACTTTCAAATACAAGACTCAAGTGGAACATGAAGAGGTAAACAGGAAAGAGAAATCATAAGAGACTTATTAAGGTTGAACTGTTTACATTCCTGCATGGAAAGATGATATTTATAACTCATGAGACCTTTGTCAGTATTAGGGTAGTTGGAGGAAAAAATTATATGTATGTATGTAGATAGAAGATAGATATAGATAGATAGATAGATAGATAGATGGCACAGGGTGAGTTGAAGATTAAGGGGTCATATCTGGAGAATAAAATTAAGGGATGAGAGAGGATTATACTGGAGAAGAAGAAAGGGAGAGGTAGAATGGGGTAAATTATCTCACAAAAAAAAAAAAAAGAAAGGCTCTTACAGTGGAGGGGAAATGGGGAAGGTGAGAGGGAATGAGTGAATCTTATTCTCATAGGATTTGGCTTAAGGAGGGAATAACATACACATTCAATGGAGGGCA
Source organism: Phascolarctos cinereus (assembly GCF_003287225.1). Lineage (NCBI taxonomy): Eukaryota > Metazoa > Chordata > Mammalia > Diprotodontia > Phascolarctidae > Phascolarctos > Phascolarctos cinereus. The sequence continues at coordinate 2,799 of NW_027555695.1, read as the reverse complement.
TATATGGCTTCTCCAACGAATAATCGCAGATTTCCTTCCTCAAATGCTTTGCCTTTGACAGTTTACTCTGAAAACATTCTCTACTTCATTTTATTTTAAGCCGGAAAAAATGTTGCTGAGCGAAGGAAGCCTGTCAAGGAGATGACAAGAAATCCCCGGAAAGCCCCGGGGCGCCTGGGGAGGGCGGTGGATGGAGGAGTGGGGCCCCCTGGGCGATGCGGGACAGGTGCCGTCTGCAATCCGGGCGTCCTTCTCGTCCTTCCTACAGAGTGCCCGGTCCTGGGCCCTCGCCATGCTGACGGGCGCTGCCACTGGGCGCTGCCACCTTCCTCGGGCGGCCTTCTTGATGAGCTTCCGAGCCCTGGAGCCTTGCCCCAGAAGGACTTGGGGCCTGGGGGCCGAAGGGCGCGAGTCCAGAAGGGGCTCGGCCAGGCACTTCAGCCACGGACACGCCCTATGCTGAATCCTAGAGCAGCTGGAGGCTCACAAGGCAGCGTCCACGCTTCCTGCAGGACCAGAGGTTGGACCGGGGCCAGAAGGAAGTCACAGCGCTTTATCCATCACCGGCTGGTATATGTTGACTGCTTACAGGTTGGCTGGGCATTTCCTCATCTTTTTTTTGTTTTGGTTTGGTTTTTTGCTAGGCAATGGGGTTAAGTGACTTGCCCAGGGTCACACAGCTAGTAAGTGTCTGAGGCCAGATTTGAATTCAAGTCCTCCTGACTCCAGGGCCGGTGCTCTACCCGATGCGCCACCTAGCTGCCTCCATTTTCTCATCTTACACGTAGAATGTAAGCTCCAGGAGGGCAGGGACTGTTCTTATTTTCCTTTTTGTATTCCTGGCACCTAATCCAGTATCTGGCGTAAGGTCGGTGCTTAATAAATACATCCTCATTCTTGAATTGCATTTTTCTGTCTAAATCACAACCAAAAGGCCCCCACTGACAAATCAACTTCTGATCCCCCTGCCTGCTTCCCTAGGCCCAAATAAAGAGGCTGAGGACTTGGGTTTGAATCCTGTGTCTGCTCCATGACTTGACCAAGGTCACCAGAGTCACAAATAGCAGAACTGGGATTCCAACTCTTTCCTCCAGAATTCAAACCCGGGGGCGGCACTTAACTTCCTAATCCATGTTCTTCAGACCCTTCTTGCATAGCAAAGGAATCTCACCTTTGGCAAATGTAAAAGCCGTTGGCGGAACAGTTGGGGTAGAGGGGAGAGGCAAAGAAGGGGAGAATGAAACCGAAAGGCTTGCAGGAGCTTGTGAAGGAAATGCCGGTCAACAGAGCCCTCTGTGGGATGCTCCGATTGCCCGGAGGGCCTGATTCTGGTGGAGTGGGCCCCTGGCTCTCCTGGGCTTGGTCAGCGATGAGATGAACAAGCTAGAAAGGCAGGGAAGGCAGGCTTTACTATGGAGCGGCCTCATCGCCAGCACAGCCGTAACGACATGACTATTTGGTTATCAAGCGTCCGGAGCTCGATGTCCACGTCAGTAAACAGGGCCCCACTGGTGAAACCACAGGTTGTTCATGGAAATAACCTGTCTCTCGGCCTCTGTGCTACTGCCCTCAGTATGTACCAAGACCACCCTTCCATCCCGTCCACTGCCCAAGTGGAGAGCATAGCATGAGTCCCAGATTGGCAGACACAGTGGGTCCAGTTCTTCTCGTAGACGTGTTTTCTCCTCTCTTCTCACATAGGTCTTCACCATCTCTCTGCTGGAATATGGCAGCTGGTTCCCCGTTGGTGCCCCAGATTTCAGGCAGATTAGAGACAACCAAGTGCCATGGTGGGTAGAGAACTGGGCCAGGAGTTAGGAAGAGCTGAGTTCAACTCTGGCCTCAGGCATTTACTAGCTCTGTGGCCCTGGACAAATCACCTAAGTGCTGCTTGCCTCAGTGTCCTCATCTGTAAAATGAGGGTCGTAATAGCACCTTACGCAGTTGTGAGGATTAAGTGAGACAATGATTATAAAGCACTTCACATAGTGCCTGGCACATAGTAAGCGCTTTATAAATGTTACATATGATAAGTGCCCTCAAGGATCTTGCATTCAACTGGAGGGAAGGGGAGGGGGAGGGCAGCACAGAAACAGAAGAGCCCGTTCCTGAGGGTGTGAGGAGGAGGGACATATAACAAAGGGTATCAGGAAGAGCCTTTGTTGAAGGATGCCTTCGAGAAGGCAGCTGGGGCTCCCACCTGGGCCCTTGTCCCAGGGCAGGCCAGGTGGCTGCAGGGAGGTGGGAGGAAGGAGAGTGCATGCCTGGCATCCCTGATGTCAAAGACAGCTCGATAATTCAGAGAAGGGAAGGAGATCACAGGTTTTCACTGCGATTCCCATGCCCTGGTCAAGCTGGAAGCAGCAGTGGCCACATTTTTCCAGCCAGGACACACAAACGCCCAGAGGGGACCTGTCAGATGACCCTCACTCCAGCCGTCCCCTTGGCCAGCAGACCCTCAAGGCACAGAACCGTCCTGTACAAACAAATCAGGCCAAAGTCACATGGACACAATGATAAAAGCAGGCAGGCAGGCATCCTCCTGGGCAGAGGAAACAGCTCTTCCCTCCTGGTCATGTCAGCAGGAAGGCAGCCCTATGGGCCAAGAGCAGCCATCAATGGGATGGGGTGGGGGGAGACAGAGCTCCATTGAAACATCCCTCAGTGAAAAGTTTCAGGAGGAAGTGGGAAACTCCACCAGGTCCCACGTGATCCAGGGTTGACATGTGATTACCCAGCCCAAGTGGAGCTGAAACCCACATCCTTCTCACCAGGCCTTATTTTCACGACCAAAACCCG